>NW_024059684.1:10000-32811 GCF_016432855.1 Salvelinus namaycush
CCCTGACCTCAAACCCATCCAACACCTTTGGGATGAATTGGAACACCGACTGCGAGACAGGCCTAATCGCCGAACATCAGTGCCCGACCTCACAAATGCTCTTGTGGCTGAATGGAAGCAAGTCCCTGCAGCAATATTAAAATATCTAGTGGAAAGCCTTCCCAGAAGAGTGGAGGCTGTTATAGCAGCAAAGGGGGGACCAACTCCATATTAATGACCACAAGCAGGTGTCCACATACTTTGGTCATGTAGTGTAGTTTAGGGGTAGGTTGGATGGACCATCATCAGCTGGGCAGCCAACTTTCGGGTGAAGAAAGGGCAGTGTTGAAAAAATGTCCTCCTAAAACTTTGTATAACACAAACTCTTTTTGTGATATGGAAATGCCAGTGTGTTATGAGCAGAAGTAGATATAGTCCTTGGTTCACTCCAGACCTGTCTGCCCTTGACCAGCACAAATACATCCTGTGGCGTTCTGCATTAGCAACGAATAGCCCCCGTGATATGCAACTTTTCAGGGAAGTTAGGAACAAATATACACAGGCAGTTAGGAATGCTAAGGCTAGCTTTTTCAAACAGAAATTTGCATCCTGTAGTACAAACTCAAAAAAGTTCTGGGACACTGTAAAGTCCATGGAGAATAAGAGCACCTCCTCCCAGCTGCCCACTGCTCTGAGGCTAGGAAACACTGTTACCACCGATAAATCCACTATAATTGAGAATTTCAATAATACGGCTGGCCATGCTTTCCACCTGGCTACCCCTACCACGGTCAACTGCCCGGCACCCTCCAGAGCAACCCGCCAAAGCCCCCACCATTTCTCCTTCACCCAAATCCAGATAGCTGATGTTCTGAAAGAGTTGCAAAATCTGGACCCCTACAAATCAGCCGGGCTAGACAATCTGGACCCTCTCTTTCTAAAATTATCTGCCGAAATTGTTGCAACCCCTATTACTAGCCTGTTCAACCTCTCTTTCGTATCGTCTGAGATTCCAAAAGATTGGAAAGCTGCCGCGGTCATCCCCCTCTTCAAAGGGGGTGACACTCTAGACCCAAACTGCTACAGACCTATATCTATCCTACCCTGTCTTTCTAAGGTCTTCGAAAGCCAAGTTAACAAACAGATTACCGACCATTTCGAATCCCACCGTACCTTCTCCGCTATGCAATCTGGCTTCAGAGCTGGTCATGGGTGGACCTCAGTCACGCTCAAGGTCCTAAATGACATCATAACCGCCATCGATAAGAGACGATACTGTGCAGCCGTATTCATCGACCTGGCCAAGGCTTTCAACTCTGTCAATCACCACATTCTTATTGGCAGACTCGACAGCCTTGGTTTCTCAAATGATTGCCTCGCCTGGTTTACCAACTACTTCTCTCATAGAGTTCAGTGTGTCAAATCGGAGGGCCTATTGTCCGGACCTCTGGCAGTCTCTATGGGGGTGCCACAGGGTTCAATTCTCGGGCCGACTCTCTTCTCTGTATACATCAATGATGTCGCTCTTGCTGCTGGTGATTCTCTGACCCACCTCTACGCAGACGACACCATTCTGTATACTTCTGGCCCCTCTTTGGACACTGTGTTAACTAACCTCCAGACGAGCTTCAATGCCATACAACTCTCCTTCCGTGGCCTCCAACTGCTCTTAAATGCAAGCAAAACTAAATGCATGCTATTCAATCGATCACTGCCCGCACCTGCCCGCCTTTCCAGCATCACTACTCCGGACAGCTCTGACTTAGAATACGTGGACAACTGCAAATACCTAGGTGTCTGGTTAGACTGTAAACTCTCCTTCCAGACTCACATTAAGCATCTCCAATCCAAAAGTAAATCTAGAATCGGCTTCCTATATCGCAACAAAGCATCCTTCACTCATGCTACCAAACATACCCTCGTAAAACTGACCATCCTACCGATCCTCGACTTCGGCGATGTCATCTAACACTCTACTCAACAAGTTGGATGCAGTCTATCACAGTGCCGTCCGTTTTGTCACCAAAGCCCCATACACTGCCCACCACTGCGACCTGTACGCTCTCATTGGTTGGCCCTCGCTTCATACTCGTCGCCAAACCCACTGGCTATAGGTTATCTACAAGTCTCTGCTAAGTAAAGCCCCGCCTTATCTCAGCTCACTGGTCACCATAGCAGCACCCACTCGTAGCACGCGCTCCAGCAGGTATATCTCACTGGTCATCCCCAAAGCCAAATCCTCCTTTGGTCGACTTTCCTTCCAGTTCTCTGCTGCCAATGACTGGAACGAACTGCCAAAATCCCTGAAGCTGGAGACTCATATCTCCCTCACTAGCTTTAAGCACCAGCTGTCAGAGCAGCTCACAGATCACTGCACCTGTACATAGCCCATCTGTAAACAGCCCATCTATCTACCTCATCCCCATACTGTATTTATTTATTTATCTTACTCCTTTGCACCCCAGTATCTCTACTTGCACATTCATCTTCTGCACATCTACCATTCCAGTGTTTAATTGCTATATTGTAATTACTTCGCCACCATGGCCTATTTATTGCCTTAACTCCCTAATCTTACCTCATGTGCACTCACTAGACTTTTTTCTTTTTCTTTTTTTTCTACTGAATTATTGACTGTATGTTTTGTTTATTCCATGTGTAACTCTGTGTTTTTGTATGCGTCGAATTGCTGTGCTATATCTTGGCCAGGTCGCAGTTGAAATGAGAATTTGTTCTCAAATAGCCTACCTGGTTAAATAAAGGTGAAATAAATAAATAAAAAACCACTCATATCTCAAATCCCTTACTCACATCTGCCGCATTAGGTATATTAATTATGACACCATTGTTCGATGGTTGCATCACTTCCTTGACCAATATAGCCCAGATCTTTAAATTAAACCATCACCCACCTCCTCCTTCTTCTCTCCTCCCTGGCAGCTGGTGTGTGTGGCCAGTGTATTTGTGTGTGTGTGTAAGCTGTGGAGAAACACACTCGTATTTTACCAGGGCCAAGCACAGCCTTTTGTCTGGTAAGGACGGATGGTGTGTGTGTGTCTCGCTCTCTCTCTCTCTCTCTCTCTCTCTCTCTCTCTCTCTCTCTCTCTCTCTCTCTCTCTCTCTCTCTCTCTCTCTCTCTCTCTCTCTCTCTCTCTCTCTCTCTCTCTCTCTCTCTCTCTCTCTCTCTCTCTCTCTCTCTCAATTCAATTCAATTCAATTCAATTCAATTCAAGGGGCTTTATTGGCATGGGAAACATGTGTTAACATTGCCAAAGCAAGTGAGGTAGACAATACACAAAAGTGAAACAAACAAAACGAATTAACAGTAAACATTACACATACAGAAGTTTCAAAACAATAAAGACATTACAAGTGTCATATTAAATATATACAGTGTTGTAACAATGTACAAATGGTTAAAGCACACAAGTTAAAATAAGTAAGCATAAATATGGGTTGTATTTACAATGGTGTTTGTTTTTCACTGGTTGCTCTCTCTCTCTCTCTCTCTCTCTCTCTCTCTCTCTCTCTCTCTCTCTCTCTCTCTCTCTCTCTCTCTCTCTCTCTCTCTCTCTCTCTCTCTCTCTCTCTCTCTCTCTCTCTCTCTCTCTCTCTCTCTCTCTCTCTCTCTCTCTCTCTCTGTGGGTGGGGTTTATGGGGACCCTGGGCCAGGAGGCAATAAGGAAGAGGTATGGTTCTTTAAATCAGGGCTCCTCTGCCTCTCTTCCACCTCAGGGAGGGCTCCACTGGTAAACGACCTTCTCTTAGAGCTATTACTCCCAGAAAGCACTGCAGCAGCCACCATCATCACCACCACCTCCCACCCCGCTCTGCCTTTCATTGGCCTAGAGGGAACCATGTGTGAGAAGAAAAGTTACTTTTGTAGTGGGTTGTCCGGGGTTGTTAGGGGTTGTAACGTGTTGTAGTGTGATATGTGTGTGTAAAAAAACAAGTCAAAGAAATGTTAGCTTGCAACCATTTTTGGCCAGTGCCAATGAGTCAATTTCCTTGCAAACTGTTCCAAACACGTTGCGACTTGAATTAGCCATGGATCTCTGGAGGTTTTCTATTCACTCTGTATAAGGTTGGGCCTGAGGCTGGGTCCAGTAGATAAAGGCCAGTAGGGCCTCCTCCCTCCCGTCCTCCCTCCCTCCTCCCTCCCGTCCTTCCTCCCTCCTCCCACCCTCCCTCTGTCCTTCCTTCCTTCCTCCCTCCTCCATCCCGTCCCTCCTCCCACCCTCCCTCCTCCGTCTTCTCTCCCTCCTCCCTCCCGTCCCTCCTCCCACCCTCCCTCCCTCCTCCTCCCTCCGCCCTCCCTCCCTCCTCCCTCCCCTCCTTCCTCCCTCCTTCCACCCTCCCGTCCCTCCCTCCCTCCCTCCCGTCCTCCCTCCCTCCCTACCGTCCTCCCTCCCTCCCTACCGTCCTCCCGTCCTCCCTCTCTACCGTCCTCCCTCCCTACCGTCCTCCCTCCCTCCCGTCCTCCCTCCCTCCCTCTGTCCTCCCTCCCTCCCTCCTCCCTCCATCCTCCCTCCCTCCTTCCTCCCTCCCTCCTCCCTCCCTCCCGTCCTTCTCTCTCCCTCCCTCAGCTGGCCGGGGGTACGGGGCTGGTGGTGGAGAGGTGTCAGGTGTGTCACCCCCCTAGTCTGTGTTTGCACAGCTGGTCTCACCAGGCCATCTGGTGCTTGGTGAAGGGGAGAGAGGAGAAGGAGGAGAGGGAGGGGACGAGAGGAGAGGAAGGAGGCAGACGGGAGACGGGACGGGGGGAAAACAAAAGGTGGAGAGGGAGAGCCACTCTGGGAAGAGAGGGAGGAGAAGGGGAGGAAAGAGGGAGGAGAGATGGAGGAGGGGAAGGGAGGACAGAGGGAGGAGGGGAAGGGAGGACAGAGGGAGGAGGGGAGGACCGAGGGAGGAGGGGAAAGGAGGACCGAGGGAGGAGGGGAAGGGAGGAGAGAGGGAGGAGGGGAAGGGAGTACAGAGGGAGGAGGGGAAGGGAGGAGGGGAAGGGAGGAGAGAGGGAGGAGGGGAAGGGAGTACAGAGGGAGGAGGGGAAGGGAGGAGAGATGGAGGAAGGGAAGGGAGGACAGAGGGAGGAGGGAAGGGAGGCGAGAGGGAGGAGGGGAAGGGATGAGAGATGGTTTGTCTGACAGTGGAGAGGGGGAGCTAAGGGTGTGTATGTTTGAATTTGTGTATGTCTGTGTGTGTTTGTGTGTGTGTGTTTGTGTATGTTTGTGTGTGTGTGTGTGTTACGCCTGAGGTGGGAGATACAGTGTGCGGAATGTGTGTATAACGTTTGTGTGATTACGTGTGTTTGTAAGTGAATATTTTGTTATCAAATCAAATCAAATTTGTTTTGTTATTGCTTATGTCTATATTTGTATGTGTCTATGAATGTCCATTGCAGAGTGTGTATGTATGTGTGTGTGTGTGTGTGTGTGTGTGTGTGTGTGTGTGTGTGTGTGTGTGTGTGTGTGTGTGTGTGTGTGTGTGTGTGTGTGTGTGTGTGTGTGTGTGTGTGTGTGTAAATGTCCATATGATTGCGTATGTGTGTGCATGCGTCCGTGTGTTTGCGCACGTCTGTGTGTTTGTGTTGGTGTGTGCTAGTGTGTGCCTCCGCGCCTGCCTGTGTGTGACAGAGGAGAAGTGGCAGCTGAGAGAGAGGGGCCAGCTGAGAGAGAGGGGCCAGCTGAGAGAGAGGGCCAGCTGAGAGAGAGGGCCCAGCTGAGAGAGAGGGCCCAGCTGAGAGAGAGGGCCCAGCTGAGAGAGAGGGCCCAGCAGAGAGAGAGGGGCCAGCTTAGAGAGAGGGGCCAGCTGAGAGAGAGGGCCAGCTGAGAGAGAGGGGCCAGTTGAGAGAGAGAGGGCCAGCTGAGAGGGGCCAGCTGAGAGAGAGGGGCCAGCTGAGAGAGAGGGGCCAGCTGAGAGAGAGGGCCAGCTGAGAGAGATGGGCCAGCGGAGAGAGATGGGCCAGCTGAGAGAGAGGGGCCAGCTGAGAGAGAGGGGCCAGCTGAGAGAGAGGGGCCAGCTGAGAGAGAGGGGCCAGCTGAGATTGGGATCCTGGGTTGGGGGGATGAACACATACACACACACACACACACACACACACACACACACACACACACACACACACACACACACACACACACACACACACACACACACACACACACACACACACACGCTGCGATCACATGGACATTCATAGACACACACAAACATAGGCATAAGCAATAACAAAACTTTATCTTACAAACACATGCAATCACACAAATATTACCAGGCTGGTCACAAGAAAGAGCCGTCGATTTCGGCAGTTTGAAAAGGTTCGAACTCACGCAGGCAACATTACACACACATATCTCACACCTCCGGCACACACACACACACACTTTCAGACAAATACAAAAAAGGAATGAAGAAATATCAGAAAGAGCAATGTCAGAGTCCGGAATATAATGTATAAGTATATGATGGTGTGTATAGACATTATGGACAGTATATGAATAGAAAATGTGTGTACAGCAGTAGTTATATAGAATAAGCCTTGACTAGAATACAGTATATACATATGAAATGGTTGAAACAGTATGTAAACATGGTTAAAGTGACCAGTGTTCAATGACTATGTACATAGGGCAGCAGTTTCTAAAGTGCAGGGTAGAGTACCGGGTGGTAGCCGGGTAGTAACAGTGACTAGGGTTCAGGGCAGGGTACTGGAGGCCGGATAGTGGTGACTGTTTAACAGTCCTGATGGCCTGTCACTCGGTCCCAGCTTTGATACACCTGTTCTGTCTCCACCTTAGATGGTAGCAGGGTGAATAGGTCATGACTCGGGTGGCTGAGGTCCTTGATGATCTTCTTGGAGTTCCTGTGCCACCGGGTGCTGTAGATGTCCTGGAGGGCAGGCAGTGTGCCACCGGGTGCTGTAGATGTCCTGAGGGCAGGCAGTGTGACACCGGGTGCTGTAGATGTCCTGGAGGGCAGGCAGTGTGCCACCGGGTGCTGTAGATGTCCTGAGGGCAGGCAGTGTGACACCGGGTGCTGTAGATGTCCTGGAGGGCAGGCAGTGTGCCACCGGGTGCTGTAGATGTCCTGAGGGCAGGCAGTGTGACACCGGGTGCTGTAGATGTCCTGGAGGGCAGGCAGTGTGACACCGGGTGCTGTAGATGTCCTGAGGCCATGCAGTGTGACCCCAGTGATGAGTTGGGTTGACCGCACCGCCTTCTGAAGAGCCCTGCGGTTGCGGTCGGTGCAATTGCCATACCAGGCGATGATACAGCCCGACAGCATGCTCTCAAGGGTGCATCTGTAAAGGTTTCTTCAGCCTCCTGAGGTTGAATAGGCACTGCGCCTTCTTCACCATACTGTCTGTGTAGATGGACAAAAACAGGTTGTCAGTGATGTGCACGCCGAGGAACTTGAAGATTTTCACTTTCTCCACTGGGGCTCCGTCGATGTGGATGGTGGCGTGCTCTCTCTGCTGTCTCCTGAAGTCTATGATCAGCTCCTTTTTGTTGACGTTAAGGGAGAGGTTATTTTCCTGGCACCACTCCTACCTTCACCACCTGGGGTCTGTCCGTCAGGAAGTCCAGGACCCAGTCGGACAGGGCAGGGCTCAGACCCAGGGCCCCAAGCTTAGTGATGAGCTTGGAGGGCACTATGGTGTTGAAGGCTGTGGTCAATGAACAAGAGTTATTCCTCTTGTCCAGATGGGATAGGGAAGTGTGAAGTACGATGGTGATTGCATCATCCATGGATCTGTTGGGGTGGTATGCAGATTGAAGTGGGTCTAGGTTGTTGGGTAAGGTGGAGGTGATGTGATACTTAACTTGCCTCTCAAAGCACTTCATGATGACAGAAGTGACTGCTACAGGATGATAGTCATTTAGTTCAGTTACTTTCATTCTTTTCTACAGGAACAATGGTGGACATATTAAAGCAAGTGGGGACAACAGACTGGGATAGGGAGAGATTGAATATGTCTGTAAACACTCCAGCCAGCTGGTCTGCACATGCTCTGATGACGCAGCTTGGGATGTCGTCTGTAGCTGTCCCGGAAGGGGGAGTAGCAATGGTCAAGTTCTCAACAGGGTATGTTCTCAATGAGTTCTCAATGAGCGAGTACTGCAGGAGATGTGTTGACAAAACTTTGGTAGCGATTTCCTCAGATTTGCTTTATTTAAGTCTCCAGCTACAATAAATGCACCCTCAGGATATCAGGTTTCCAGTTTGTACAAAGTCCAGTATTGTTCCTTTGAGAGCCGTCGCGTGTCGACTTGAGGGGGAATATACACAGCAGTGACGATGACCGAAGACAATTCTCTCGGGAGGTAATGGAGGTAACGCGCTCGGCATTTGATGGTGAGGTATTCCAGATCAGGAGAACAAAAGGACTTGAGTTCCTGTACGTTTCCACAATCACACCATGGGTAGTTAAACATGAAACATACACCTCCACCGTTCTTTCTTCCTGTCCGCACGATGTACGGAGAACCCCGCTGGCTGTATGGACGGGACAGTATATCCGGAGAGAGCCATGATTCCATGAAACAGAGTAAGTTACAGTCCCTGATATCTCTCTGGAAGGGGATCCTAGCCCTGAGCACGTCTACTTTATTGTCCAGAGACTGAACATTAACGAGTAATATCCTCAGAAGCGTTGGATTGTATGCACGCCTCCTGAGTCGGACTAAAAGCCCACTCCGTATTCCTCTTCTCCATCGACGGCGTCTTGGAGCAGCCCCTGGGATGAGTGGAATTGCCTTGGGGTGTACAAACAAAAGATCCAATTCAGGAAAGTCACATTTCTGGTCGAAGTGCTGGTGAGTGACCGCCAATCTAATATCCAAAAGTTATTTTCGGCTGTAGGTAGTAATGCAAGAAATGTTCTGAGCAAGTAATGTAAGAAATAACACACGCACAAACTGCAAAGTTGGCTAGGAGCTAGAAACAGGGAGACCATGTCTGTCTGCGCCATCTTGTTGTTAGTCACATTATCTGTATATCAAGGAGAACATGATGATGCTGTACTAAGGCATTTCTTGTGCACTCAATCCATTATCTGATGCCACACACACACACACACACACACACACACACACACACACACACACACACACACACACACACACACACACACACACACACACACACACACACACACACACACACACACACACACAGAGCCATGGAACCCAGAGGCCGTTAGAGGAGCAGTGCAGAGTGTAGGCAGTAACTGTGGAGGATATGGCTGGCCATGTGCTTAACATGTAACATGTTAGCCCTGCTCCTCTCTGTGTTAGACAGGCAGCTCCGTTCCCTCTTCGCTCCTCTTCTCTTCTCCTCGGCTCCTCTCTGTGTTAGACAGACAGCTCCGTTCCCCCGACACCCTCTTCGCTCCTCCTCTCCTCTGCTTCTCTCCATTAGCCACAGAAACACACACCACTAGCCTAACACACAGACAAACTGCCAGGCCAACACACACACACACACACACACACACCACCAAGCACATGAACAGACAAGTGCACACCCACACGCACACACTCACACACACACACACACACACACACACACACACACACACACACACACACACACACACACACACACACACACACACACACACACACACACACACACACCACCAAGCACATGAACAGACAAGTGCACACCCACACGCACACACTCACACACACACACACACACACACACACACACACACACACACACACACACACACACACACACACACACACACACACACACACACACACACACACACACACACACACACACACACACACACACTGAGAGCGCACCCACATACCGGCGGGTAGCCTAATTATAGAAGACTGGGCTGCCACCCCACTTCCAGCAGCCAGCATCCAGACACCGACAGATACCCCCCATAGTCCCATCCAACCATCCCCAGCCCCAGCCCTCTAGCCAGGGGCCTGGGTCTGACTCCATCTGGCTGGATGGAGAAACAAGGCTGGAGGAGGGGAGGGTGGTAGAGAGAGGGGTGGATGGAGGAGGAGGACGGGGCTGGAGAGAGAGGCAGAGAGACAGAAGGGTGGGTGGGATCTGAGAGGGGGGGTGTAAGGGTGTGGGAGAGAGACATTAATGGAGAGAGTGGAGAAGAAAGAGTGGATGAGAAGGAAGAGAGACAATGGAGGATGAGATAGAGAGAGCAAGAGAGAGAGATAGGGGATGATTTGGAGAGGAGAGATGGAATGAGATGAGAGATGGAATGAGATGAGAGATGGAATGAGATGAGATGGAATGAGATGAGAGATGGAATGAGATGAGAGATGGAATGAGATGAGAGATGGAATGAGATGAGAGATGGAATGAGATGAGAGGAGAGATGGAATGAGAGGAGAGATGGAATGAGAGGAGAGATGGAATGAGATGAGAGATGGAATGAGATGAGAGATGGAATGAGATGAGAGATGGAATGAGGAGAGATGGAATGAGATGAGAGATGGAATGAGATGAGAGATGGAATGAGATGAGAGATGGAATGAGAGGAGAGATGGAATGAGAGGAAAGATGGAATGAGATGAGAGATGGAATGAGAGGAGAGATGGAATGAGAGGAGAGATGGAATGAGATGAGAGATGGAATGAGATGAGAGATGGAATGAGATGAGAGATGGAATGAGATGAGAGATGGAATGAGATGAGAGATGGAATGAGAGGAGAGATGGAATGAGAGGAGAGATGGAATGAGAGGAGAGATGGAATGAGAGGAGAGATGGAATGAGAGGAGAGATGGAATGAGAGGAGAGGTGGAATGAGAGGAGAGATGGAATGAGAGGAGAGATGGAACGAGATGAGAGATGGAACGAGAGGAGAGATGGAACGAGAGGAGAGATGGAATGAGAGGAGAGATGGAATGAGATGAGAGATGGAATGAGAGGAGAGATGGAATGAGATGAGAGATGGAATGAGAGGAGAGATGGAATGAGAGGAGAGATGGAATGAGATGAGAGATGGAATGAGAGGAGAGATGGAATGAGAGGAGAGATGGAATGAGAGGAGAGATGGAATGAGATGAGAGATGGAATGAGAGCAGAGACGGAATGAGATGAGAGATGGAATGAGAGGAGAGATGGAATGAGAGCAGAGATGGAATGAGATGAGAGATGGAATGAGAGGAGAGATGGAATGAGAGGAGAGATGGAATGAGAGGAGAGATGGAATGAGATGAGAGATGGAATGAGATGAGAGATGGAATGAGAGGAGAGATGGAATGAGATGAGAGATGGAATGAGAGGAGAGATGGAATGAGACGAGAGATGGAATGAGACGAGAGATGGAATGAGAGGAGAGACGGAATGAGATGAGAGTTGGAATGAGATGAGAGATGGAATGAGAGATGGAATTAGATGAGATATGGAATGAGATGAGAGATGGAATGAGAGGAGAGATGGAATGAGATGAGAGGAGAGATGGAATGAGAGGAGAGATGGAATGAGATGAGAGATGGAATGAGATGAGAGATGGAATGAGATGAGAGATGGAATGAGGAGAGATGGAATGAGATGAGAGATGGAATGAGATGAGAGATGGAATGAGATGAGAGATGGAATGAGAGGAGAGATGGAATGAGAGGAAAGATGGAATGAGATGAGAGATGGAATGAGAGGAGAGATGGAATGAGAGGAGAGATGGAATGAGATGAGAGATGGAATGAGAGGAGAGATGGAATGAGATGAGAGATGGAATGAGATGAGAGATGGAATGAGAGGAGAGATGGAATGAGAGGAGAGATGGAATGAGAGGAGAGATGGAATGAGAGGAGAGATGGAATGAGAGGAGAGATGGAATGAGAGGAGAGGTGGAATGAGAGGAGAGATGGAATGAGAGGAGAGATGGAACGAGATGAGAGATGGAATGAGAGGAGAGATGGAATGAGAGGAGAGATGGAATGAGAGGAGAGATGGAATGAGATGAGAGATGGAATGAGAGGAGAGATGGAATGAGATGAGAGATGGAATGAGAGGAGAGATGGAATGAGAGGAGAGATGGAATGAGAGGAGAGATGGAATGAGAGGAGAGATGGAATGAGAGGAGAGATGGAATGAGATGAGAGATGGAATGAGAGCAGAGATGGAATGAGATGAGAGATGGAATGAGAGGAGAGATGGAATGAGAGGAGAAGACAGAAAGATGGAGGGAGAAGGAATGAGAGGAGAGATGGAATGAGAAGAGAGATGGAATGAGAGGAGAGATGGAATGAGAGGAGAGATGGAATGAGAGGAGAGATGGAATGAGAGGAGAGATGGAATGAGAGGAGAGATGGAATGAGAAGAGAGATGGAATGAGATGAGAGATGGAATGAGAGGAGAGATGGAATGAGAGGAGAGATGGAATGAGATGAGAGATGGAATGAGAGGAGAGATGGAATGAGACGAGAGATGGAATGAGACGAGAGATGGAATGAGAGGAGAGACGGAATGAGATGAGAGTTGGAATGAGATGAGAGATGGAATGAGAGATGGAATTAGATGAGATATGGAATGAGATGAGAGATGGAATGAGAGGAGAGATGGAATGAGATGAGAGATGGAATGAGAGGAGAGATGGAATGAGAGGAGAGATGGAATGAGATGAGAGATGGAATGAGATGAGAGATGGAATGAGATGAGAGATGGAATGAGATGAGAGATGGAATGAGAGGAGAGATGGAATGAGATGAGAGATGGAATGAGAGGAGAGATGGAATGAGATGAGAGATGGAATGAGATGAGAGATGGAATGAGAGGAGAGATGGAATGAGAGCAGAGATGGAATGAGAGCAGAGATGGAATGAGAGGAGAGATGGAATGAGATGAGAGATGGAATGAGAGGAGAGATGGATTGAGAGGAGAGATGGAATGAGAGCAGAGATGGAATGAGAGGAGAGATGGAATGAGATGAGAGATGGAATGAGATGATAGATGGAATGAGAGGAGAGATGGAATGAGAGGAGAGATGGAATGAGAGGAGAGATGGAATGAGAGGAGAGATGGAATGAGAGGAGAGATGGAATGAGAGGAGAGATGGAATGAGAGGAGAGATGGAATGAGATGAGAGACGGAATGAGATGAGAGATGGAATGAGATGAGAGATGGAATGAGAGGAGAGATGGAATGAGAGGAGAGATGGAATGAGATGAGAGATGGAATGAGATGAGAGATGGAATGAGATGAGAGATGGAATGAGATGAGAGATGGAATGAGAGGAGAGATGGAATGAGAGGAGAGATGGAATGAGAGCAGAGATGGAATGAGAGGAGAGATTTAATGAGATGAGAGATGGAATGAGAGGAGAGATGGAATGAGAGGAGAGATGGAATGAGAGCAGAGATGGAATGAGAGGAGAGATGGAATGAGAGGAGAGATGGAATGAGATGAGAGATGGAATGAGAGGAGAGATGGAATGAGAGGAGAGATGGAATGAGAGGAGAGATGGAATGAGATGAGAGATGGAATGAGAGGAGAGATGGAATGAGATGAGAGATGGAATGAGATGAGAGATGGAATGAGAGGAGAGATGGAATGAGATGAGAGATGGAATGAGAGGAGAGATGGAATGAGAGGAGAGATGGAATGAGAGGAGAGATGGAATGAGAGGAGAGATGGAATGAGAGGAGAGATGGAATGAGAGGAGAAGACAGAAAGATGGAGGGAGAACAACATGTATGGCATGCAGCATATTCTAACAGCAAAACCACACTGCAAGCATGATATACCGTCAGCGTGCATTCTCAACTACTATAGAGACATGCGTTTCTCCATTGGGGGCTAGACTTAGAACGTGTGAGTTCTAGACATGTGACTCTCCTACTATACTGCCTTACCAAGCAAAAAGACAGTAACTGCTCATAGCGTGGAACTGAGATAAATGGCTTTTATTTACCTTGGTTTCACAGTAACTTGATGCAGTTACTGCAAACATGACCCGTATTTTCTCCAAAATACAATACAACAGAGGCAGGATACTTGTCCACCTGATTAAACATGTATTTATTGTAGCAAAAATGACATTAACTCATTTTTGACCAAATTAGCAGTTACTGCCTTTTTGCTTGGTAGGGCAGTATAGCTGGAGCAGATGAATGCAGCATGTACCACAGGACTGCACACATATGCCTGAGAAATACACGCAGAAAATGAACAGGCACTCACGGCCGTTAAGAAATAAGTTACTTGTTTACAAAACTATGCTCATACTACTGATTCTCAGTGCACTGATTCTGTAGGGAGTGTGCTGTCGTAGTGCACTGATTCTGTAGGGAGTGTGCTTGTCGTAGTGCACTGATTCTGTAGGGAGTGTGCTTGTCGTAGTGCACTGATTCTGTAGGGAGTGTGCTTGTCGTAGTGCACTGATTCTGTAGGGAGTGTGCTGTCGTAGTGCACTGATTCTGTAGGGAGTGTGCTTGTCGTAGTGCACTGATTCTGTAGGGAGTGTGCTTGTCGTAGTGCACTGATTCTGTAGGGAGTGTGCTTGTCGTAGTGCACTGATTCTGTAGGGAGTGTGCTGTCGTAGTGCACTGATTCTGTAGGGAGTGTGCTTGTCGTAGTGCACTGATTCTGTAGGGAGTGTGCTTGTCGTAGTGCACTGATTCTGTAGGGAGTGTGCTTGTCGTAGTGCACTGATTCTGTAGGGAGTGTGCTGTCGTAGTGCACTGATTCTGTAGGGAGTGTGCTGTCGTAGTGCACTCACTCATGCACCAAGGCTCATGTGTTGACCTTATAAGAAAGCGGGGCTGCAGGAAACGCCAACGAATACCTTCAAAAACACGTCAGTGTATTTTTTTTTAAACAAGTTTGGAATGCAACGGTTATGTTTATCTAGTGTCTATAACACAACTATTATTATGTGCATTACAGTCTCATTTACTCTAATGCTGTTTATTTGCATACTCCCAGTTACACACAACCCCTGGTGCATTATGGGTCAGTGCTCAACGTTTAATACCCATTGGAAAAGTTATGAATGCCACATCGAATGAGATGGAGAGTCTGAGAGTAACGTCTTCACAACCGCAAACCAACCAATACACACCCTCAATCACCAACACGGAATGTTTCTCCCTGCTGCTTTCGGCTATTTTGCTCCACACATTATTGAGTAGTAAAATTAGTAAAGTAGTGGAGTAGTACAGTAGTTAAGTAGTGTAGTAGTAAAGTAGTAAAGCAGTAGAGTAGTACAGAAGTCAAGTAGTAGCGTAGTAAGTAGTAAAGTAGTAGAGTAGTAGATTAGTCAAGTAGTCAAGTAGTGGAGTAGTAAAGTAGTGGAGTAGTAAAGTAGTAGAGTAGTAAAGCAGTAAGGTAGTCAAGTAGTAGAGTAGTAATGTAGTAAAGTAGTAGCATAGTAAAGTATTACAGAAGTCAAGTAGTAAGGTAGTAAAGTAGTAAAGTAGTAGAGTAGTAAGGTAGTCAAGTAGTAAAGTAGTAAAGCAGTAAAGTAGTACAGAAGTCAAGTAGTAGCGTAGTAAAGTAGTAAAGTAGTAGAGTAGTAACATAGTAGAGTAGTAAAGCAGTAAAGTAGTAGAGTAGAAGAGTAGTAAGAGAGTAAAGTAGTAAGGTAGTAGAGTAGTAAAGCAGTAAAGTTGTAGAGTAGTAGGGTAGAAGAGTAGTAAGAGAGTAAAGTAGTAAAGTAGTGAAGCAGTAAAGTAGTAAAGTAGTAGAGTAGTAAAGTAGTAAAGTAGTAGAGTAGTAGAGTAGTAAAGTAGTAAAGTAGTAGAGTAGTAGAGTAGTAGAGTAGTAGAGTAGTAGAGTAGTAGAGTAGTAGAGTAGTAGAGTAGTAGAGTAGTAGAGTAGTAAAGTAGTAAAGTTGTAAAGTAGTAGAGTAGTAGAGTAGTAAAGGTCCACTGCACTTTATTATTTATTTTCTCATTCAGATTCATCAGGGGGTGCTGCAGCACCCTCAGCACCACTACATCCTGCGGCTATGTACAGGCGCTATTGTAAATATATACCCACCCACCTGTAAACACATACTGTACACGCATGCACGGATACACTTATGCTATACACATGCATACCAATGCAACCACATTGTAAATATACCTACCTACCCCCCCCCCCCCCCCCCCCACACGCACGCACGCACAAACGCACGCACGCACGCACGCACGCACGCACGCACGCACGCACGCACGCACGCACGCACGCACGCACGCACGCACGCACACACACACATACACACACACACACACACAGTTCTCAGCCAGCCCCCGCTTGCCACTAAAACAATATGGCCTAGAGCCTTCATTTGCATGGATTTACATGAGATGCCGTATTGGGATTACTTATTCATGAGCCTTTCGCGACATGCAGATTTTGAGCAAAGCAAGCAGATCTGGGCATCACCTTCCATCACACAGACAGGGCCGTGATGCAGGAACGAGACAGGTGCCTCCGACGTCCATTTTGCGTGAATAAAAAT
This sequence comes from Salvelinus namaycush, assembly GCF_016432855.1. NCBI lineage: Eukaryota > Metazoa > Chordata > Actinopteri > Salmoniformes > Salmonidae > Salvelinus > Salvelinus namaycush. The sequence continues at coordinate 26,416 of NW_024059684.1, forward strand.
AACAACGTTTTACCAAGCGAGACCACTGACAGTTAACCCTTAAAGAAATCAAAAACGAACGAACGGGAATGGAGTAAACAAATAAAAATAGGAGAGGGGAAGATAGAGAGGCAGGTAGGACGGAGGGCAGGGCAGGGCAGTAGTGGCCAGTGAGGACGGAAGGCAGGTAGGACAGAGGGCAGGGCACTAGAGGCAAGGGAGAACTGAGGGCAGGTAGGACGGATGGCAGGGCAGTGGAGGCCAAGGAGGACGGAGGCAAGGGTAGTGGAGGACAGGGAGGATGGGCGAGGACGGTTCGAGGTGCCTGCCATGGCATCCCCTAAACATGGATATGGGGTAATGGAGCGATTGATGGCTACAAAAGAGAAGGAGAATAGGGGACATATTTGACCAAGGTCCAAGGACACAGAATAGTGGAGGCACTATCTAATAGACAGTGTAGCTGTCTGGCTGTTCACTGACTGCAAAAGAGAAGGAGAATAGGGGACATATTTGACCAAGGTCCAAGGACACAGAATAGTGGAGGCACTATCTAATAGACAGTGTAGCTGTCTGACTGGTCACTGACTGCAAAAGAGAAGGAGAATAGGGGACATATTTGACCAAGGTCCAAGGACACAGAATAGTGGAGGCACTATCTAATAGACAGTGTAGCTGTCTGACTGGTCACTGACTGCAAAAGAGAAGGAGAATAGGGGACATATTTGACCAAGGTCCAAGGACACAGAATAGTGGAGGCACTATCTAATAGACAGTGTAGCTGTCTGACTGGTCACTGACTGCAAAAGAGAAGGAGAATAGGGGACATATTTGACCAAGGTCCAAGGACACAGAATAGTGGAGGCACTATCTAATAGACAGTGTAGCTGTCTGACTGGTCACTGACTGCAAAAGAGAAGGAGAATAGGGGACATATTTGACCAAGGTCCAAGGACACAGAATAGTGGAGGCACTATCTAATAGACAGTGTAGCTGTCTGACTGTTCACTGACTGCAAAAGAGAAGGAGAATAGGGGACATATTTGACCAAGGTCCAAGGACACAGAATAGTGGAGGCACTATCTAATAGACAGTGTAGCTGTCTGACTGGTCACTGACTGCAAAAGAGAAGGAGAATAGGGGACATATTTGACCAAGGTCCAAGGACACAGAATAGTGGAGGCACTATCTAATAGACAGTGTAGCTGTCTGACTGTTCACTGACTGCAAAAGAGAAGGAGAATAGGGGACATATTTGACCAAGGTCCAAGGACACAGAATAGTGGAGGCACTATCTAATAGACAGTGTAGCTGTCTGACTGGTCACTGACTGCAAAAGAGAAGGAGAATAGGGGACATATTTGACCAAGGTCCAAGGACACAGAATAGTGGAGGCACTATCTAATAGACAGTGTAGCTGTCTGACTGGTCACTGACTGCAAAAGAGAAGGAGAATAGGGGACATATTTGACCAAGGTCCAAGGACACAGAATAGTGGAGGCACTATCTAATAGACAGTGTAGCTGTCTGACTGGTCACTGACTGCAAAAGAGAAGGAGAATAGGGGACATATTTGACCAAGGTCCAAGGACACAGAATAGTGGAGGCACTATCTAATAGACAGTGTAGCTGTCTGACTGGTCACTGACTGCAAAAGAGAAGGAGAATAGGGGACATATTTGACCAAGGTCCAAGGACACAGAATAGTGGAGGCACTATCTAATAGACAGTGTAGCTGTCTGACTGGTCACTGACTGCAAAAGAGAAGGAGAATAGGGGACATATTTGACCAAGGTCCAAGGACACAGAATAGTGGAGGCACTATCTAATAGACAGTGTAGCTGTCTGACTGTTCACTGACTGCAAAAGAGAAGGAGAATAGGGGACATATTTGACCAAGGTCCAAGGACACAGAATAGTGGAGGCACTATCTAATAGACAGTGTAGCTGTCTGACTGGTCACTGACTGCAAAAGAGAAGGAGAATAGGGGACATATTTGACCAAGGTCCAAGGACACAGAATAGTGGAGGCACTATCTAATAGACAGTGTAGCTGTCTGACTGGTCACTGACTGCAAAAGAGAAGGAGAATAGGGGACATATTTGACCAAGGTCCAAGGACACAGAATAGTGGAGGCACTATCTAATAGACAGTGTAGCTGTCTGACTGGTCACTGACTGCAAAAGAGAAGGAGAATAGGGGACATATTTGACCAAGGTCCAAGGACACAGAATAGTGGAGGCACTATCTAATAGACAGTGTAGCTGTCTGACTGGTCACTGACTGCAAAAGAGAAGGAGAATAGGGGACATATTTGACCAAGGTCCAAGGACACAGAATAGTGGAGGCACTATCTAAGACTAATAGACAGTTTCTGTCTGACTGGTACAACTGACTGCAATAATCGAAGTATAGATAGGGGACATAATTTGACCAAGGTCGCAAGGACATCAGAATAAGTGTGAGGAGACGCCTATCTGAATAGACATGTAGCTGTCTGGCTGTTCTAACATGACTGCAAAGCGACGCCTTTGAAATCACATCGCAACTGACGCAGATGCTTCAAAATGAGATGCCGTCTAAACTAGAGTTTCAACCAACTAGTGCAACCACCGTCCCGATTTGTTTTAAAGTGCCTAGAGACACAATTGCCCTCTGTGACCAACATTACTTGGGTTACTTTAACACCACCTTGAGACAGCTTAGTTGAATTCAAACTGTCCTGTGCCCAGCAAAGAAGTTAACCACAGTGAACACCAAAATGTCCTGCTAGCTATAGGACTAACCGCACGTACGTCTATTGGTGCTTGGGACCAAACTGCGCAAGAACGTGGAATCTGGTGTTATAATACTGTACCCTGCCTTGGCCTTCCTTATATACGGCGGAGTATCTCGTCGTAAATGAGCTGCAAACACCAAGGAGGGCCGAGAAGCCCGACTAGCATAGGAGTCAGATGATGGAAAGGCCCACAGTGGAAATATACAGGGTTACTCTGGAGTTGAACTTCTGTTCCCAAAAATGACCAAATTACCCCAGATTGACCTCCGGCACATCAAAGCAACTCAAGGTCACATCTGTTTACATTGATGCGCACACAGTACCATTGGTCTTTTATCTTCATGGAAACAAAGCCTGGCTACACTGGTGGAGGGTGCGAGACTCAGTAATATGGAATATCAGAACTAAAGCTGTCTGTGAAGTTATGTTGCATTCTGCATCGAAGTTCAATACTAAGCAAGAGTTGATTCAATACGTTTCCTTTACAAGGGAAATCAATTCTGTTGACTTGTTCACTAGTTTCAACTAATTGAGGGTCGCATCAACCAACTCTTTACACGTCACAGAGCCGTATACGGAACAACAACTACCAAGCACTGATTCATTTCACTTGTGACACCTCCTTACAAGCATTTCAGTTCCCTGTAAGCTGAGCGTTGGGGGTAACATGAAGTGAGCTAAGAGTCAATCCCGTCTTCCCATTCAATAAAATGTGTTCCTATCATCCAGTTTTTAACCGTGGCCCTCGGGACCGGCAAGCGCCACGCATGTCGCCCGCCCACGGTGAGGCACCGCTCGGCCCCCCACGGGGAGAGCGGAAAGGAGGGGAAAGGGGGGGGGGAAATAGGAAGGAGAGAGAGGTGAACAGGGAGAGGGGGGAGGGGAAGAATAAGAGAGAAGGGGGAGAGGAAGCCAACGGGCAAGAAGCATATGCCCTGAAAGTCAAGGGTCCCACCCCCCCTTCCAGTCTAGCAGCCATTTTTCCTCTAGCCGCCTTATTCTCGTTAAATCCCGCAATTCTAGTGCTCACACACATGATTTGATGAATCCTTGGTTTATGGAAAAGTGGGGTTGGATAGAGGGGTATCGGGGTCGCGCTTCTATTTTCTGTATTTTCATAGTTCAAAAAACGTTGCACATACCTGACGTGGCGTGTGCTGAAAATTGTCCACAGTTGGAAGGCGGGGGGAAGGGGAAGGGGGAGGAGTGAGGGGGGGGTAAGGTTCGCATCATCCAGTTTTTGAACGAAGGTGGACTGCCAGAAAAAAACAAAAAAAAAAGAAAAAAAAAAGGGTACATCCAGAGTGCAGTCAAACATGGCATGATTTGGAGCCTTGTTTATGGAAAAGGTGTTATTGGTTCGTGTAGTTTCAATGTTGCAATGGCAAAGGGGGGGAAAGAGAGAGGGAGAGACTTGTTGAAAATTGTCCACGTGTTCCTACCATCCGAGTTTTAACATACTCCAACAAATTACATCCAGGAGGGTGCATCAAGACCTGATTTGGGACCGTGATTATGGAAAAGTGGGGAGGGTTGTTATTTGTCCTGTTTCTTTTTTTTTTTTTTTTTTTTTTTTTTTTTTTTTTTTGTTTTTTTTGTTTGGTCTTTTATTATTTTGTCCGGCCTCCCAGGCGGAATTTTCTTTTCCCAGGCGACTTTTTATGTTATTTGTTGTGTCGGCCCGCCATTTTTTTTTTCCGGGTGAGGTTTTTCCGGTTGGGGTTTATCTTCGAAAAGATATTTTTTTCTTGCCGCAATTCCTCAACCGGGCGCCCCATCTATTACTATTCTTGTACTGTTTCGCCCTATGTTCTCTCTGTCTTGCTCTCTTTGATTTCAATGTTGCAGAGGCTTGCTGAAAATTGTCCACAGTGTTCCTATCATCCAGTCTATAACCAGTACTGCAAAAAATTGAGTACCCAGAGTGCAATCAACATGATTTAGGAACCTTGTTTGAGTGGAAAAGTGTTTAGTATTTCTGTATTTCAATGTTGCAAGTTGCTGAAAATTGTCCACAGGAGTTTTCCTGGGGATCATACCGTGGAGTTTTTAAACAGTACTCCCAAAAAATTACATTCCAAAGTGGGCCTCAAACATATTTGGACCTTGTTTTATGGAAAAGTGTTTATTTCCTGTATTTCTAATGTTGCAACTTGCTGAAAATTGGTCCACAGTTTTTTCCTATCATCCAGGCCTATAACAGTACTGGCTGGGAAGACCCGAGAAGAAAATTACATCCTAGGAGTGCATCAAAGATGCATTTGGGACCTTGGTGTTATGGAAAAGTTTTTATTTTGCTGTATTTCAATGTTGCACTTGCTGAAAATTTCCTGAGTCAGAGCCACGGAGTTTTGCCTATCATACCAGTTTTTAAAAACAGTACTAACCAAAAAAATTACACTACCGAGTTGCATCAAAATGATTTGGGACCCCTTGTTATTGAGAAAGGGTTTTTTTTTCTGTCTTTCCAATGTTGGCAAACTTGTGAAAAATTGTCCGCCACAGTGTTGCCTATCATCACGATTCAACAGTACGTCCGAAAAAAAAAATTACATCCAGAGTGCATCAAACATGATGACCTTGTTTATGGAAAAGTGGTTTATTTCTGTATTTTCAAATGTTTGCACTTGCTGAAAAAATTGTCCGACAGTGTTCCTATCATCCCGTTTTAAACGCTAACTCCAAAAAAAATTACTCCAGAGATGCATCAAACATGATTTTGACGCTTGTTTTCTTTTGGAAAAGTGTTTATTTCTGTATTGCAATTTGCAAACTGTGCTGAAAATTTCCCACAGTGTTCATCATCCAGAGTTTTAACAGTACTGTCCAAAACACAATTACCCTATCCAGAGTTGGCATCAAACATGAATTTGGAACCTTCGGTTTTTAATTGGACAACTTTTTTTATTTCTGTATTTCAAAAATGTTGGTGCAGAACTTGCTGAAATTGTCCACATTGTTTCCTATCATCCAGATTTAACAGTCTCCAAAACAAATTACATCTAGAGTGCCATCAAACATGATTGTTGACCTTGTTTATGGAAAAGTGTTTTTTCTGTATTTCAATGTTGGCCACCTTGCTGTGAAAATTGTCCACAGTGTTCCTATCATCCAGTTTTAACAGTACTGCTGCAAAAAAAAATACATCCAGAGAGTGCATCAAACATGATTTGGACTTTGTTTAATTTGGAAGGTTTAATTTCTGTAATTTTCAATGTTTTGCAGAAGAACTTGCTGAAAATTGTCCCCAGTGTTCCTAGACCATCATGCCATTTTAAAAACAGTACTGTCCGCCAACAAAATACATCCATAGTGCAATCACAAACATGATTTGTACCCTTGTTTATGAAAAGTGTCCATTCTTTATTTCGAATGTTGCAGACTTGCTGAAGAATTGTCCACAGGTGTTTCTCTATCATCCTGTTTTAACAGTACTTACAAAAAACAAAATTACATCCAAAGTGCATCAAACATGATTTGGACCTTGTTTATGGAACAGTGTTTATTTCTGTGATTTCAATGTTGCAGAACTTGACTTGCCTGAAAATTTGTTCCCAGTGTTCCCATACATCCAGTTTTTAACAGACTACTCCAAAAAAAATACATACTAGAGATGCATTCAAACATGTGGATTTGA
>NW_024059685.1:0-7500 GCF_016432855.1 Salvelinus namaycush
CATAGTATTTAATGTGTATACCCCTGAAATCCTATGCAATTACCATAATAATTTTATCCCAGTCAAAGTGCCTCTTGCCCGGCATAGTATTTAATGTGTGTAGCCCTGAAATCCTATGCATTACCCACAAAATTGTATCCCAGTCAAGTGCCTCTAGCCCGGCATAGATTAATGTGTCATAGTGCCTCTTGCCCAAAGCATAGGTATTTAATGTTGTTACCCTGAATCCTATGCAATTACACATATAAGTTGTATCCAGTCAAAGTGCCCTCTTAGCCCGGCATAGTATTTAATGTGTAGTAGCCTCATGAAATCCTATGCAACTTACCACTAAATTGTACTCCCAGTCCAAAGTGCCTCTAAGCCCCGGACATAGGTATTTAATGTGTGTAGACCCCTGAAATCCCTATGCAATTACCCATAATAATGTTATCCCAGTCAAAGTGCCCTCTTGCCCGGCATAGTATTTAATGTGTATACCCCTGAAATCCTATGCAATTACCATAATATTTTATCCCAGTCAAAGTGCCTCTTGCCAGGCATAGTATTAATGTGTATACCCCTGAAATCCTATGCAATTACCATCATAATTTATCCCAGTCAAAGTGCCTCTTGCCCGGCATAGTATTTAATGTGTATACCCCTGAAATCCTATGCAATTACCATAATAATTTTATCCAGTCAAAGTGCCTCTAGCCCGGCATAGTATTTAATGTGTATACCCCTGAAATCCTATGCAATTACCATAATAATTTTATCCCAGTCAAAGTGCCTCTTGCCCGGCATAGTATTTAATGTGTATACCCCTGAAATCCTATGCAATTACCATCATAATTTTATCCCAGCTTACCCTATCCAATGTCGCCATCATGTGGACAAATCCAGATGGTGCGGGAATTTTTAAAATTGTATCCCAGTCAAAGTGCCTCTTGCCCGGCATAGTATTTAATGTGTATACCCCTGAAATCCTATGCAATTACCATCATAATTTTATCCCAGCTTACCCTATCCAATGTCGCCATCATGTGGACAAATCCAGATGGTGCGGGAATTTTTAAAATTGTATCCCAGTCAAAGTGCCTCTTGCCCGGCATAGTATTTAATGTGTATAGCCCTGAAATCCTATGCAATTACCACTCTATGGCACTTATGGAAGTGCCAAGTGCCAAATGCCAAGTGCCAAATGCCAAGTGCCAAGTGCCAAGTGCCACAGGGCAGTGCACACCTAATGTTACCCCAGTCAGAGTGCCTCTTGCCCGGCATAGTATTTAATGTGTATACCCCTGAAATCCTATGCAATTACCACTCTATGGCACTTATGAAAGGTTTAAAGTGCCAAATGCCAAGTGCCAAATGCCAAGTGCCAAGTGCCACAGGGCTCCAGGGGGGCAGTGCACACATAATGTTACCCCGGTCAGAGTGCCTCTTGCCCGGCATAGTATTTAATGTGTGTAGCCCTTTATCCTTTAAAAATGACCCAGTCAGGGGTCTGGCACCTATGGCACTTATGAAAGGTTTAAAGTGCCAAGTGCCAAGTGCCAAGTGCCACAGGGCTCCAGGGGGGCAGTGCACACATAATGTTACCCCGGTCAGAGTGCCTCTTGCCCGGCATAGTATTTAATGTGTGTAGCCCTATTATCTTTTAAAAATGACCCAGTCAGGGGTCTGGCACCTATGGCACTTATGAAAGGTTTAAAGTGCCAAGTGCCAAGTGCCAAGTGCCACAGGGCTCCAGGGGGGCAGTGCACACATAATGTTACCCCGGTCAGAGTGCCTCTTGCCCGGCATAGTATTTAATGTGTGTAGCCTATTATCCTGTATTAAAAATGACCCAGTCAGGGGTCTGGCACCTATGGCACTTATGAAAGGTTTAAAGTGCCAAGTGCCAAGTGCCAAGTGCCACAGGGCTCCAGGGGGGCAGTGCACACATAATGTTACCCCGGTCAGAGTGCCTCTTGCCCGGCATAGTATTTAATGTGTGTAGCCTATTATCCTGTATTTAAAATGACCCAGTCAGGGGTCTGGCACCTATGGCACTTATGAAAGGTTTAAAGTGCCAAGTGCCAAGTGCCAAGTGCCACAGGGCTCCAGGGGGGCAGTGCACACCTAATGTTACCCCGGTCAGAGTGCCTCTTGCCCGGCATAGTATTTAATGTGTGTAGCCCTTTATCCTTTAAAAATGACCCAGTCAGGGGTCTGGCACCTATGGCACTTATGAAAGGTTTAAAGTGCCAAGTGCCAAGTGCCAAGTGCCACAGGGCTCCAGGGGGGCAGTGCACACCTAATGTTACCCCGGTCAGAGTGCCTCTTGCCCGGCATAGTATTTAATGTGTGTAGCCTATTATCCTGTATTTAAAATGACCCAGTCAGGGGTCTGGCACCTATGGCACTTATGAAAGGTTTAAAGTGCCAAGTGCCAAGTGCCAAGTGCCACAGGGCTCCAGGGGGGCAGTGCACACCTAATGTTACCCCGGTCAGAGTGCCTCTTGCCCGGCATAGTATTTAATGTGTGTAGCCTATTATCCTTTAAAAATGACCCAGTCAGGGGTCTGGCACCTATGGCACTTATGAAAGGTTTAAAGTGCCAAGTGCCAAGTGCCAAGTGCCACAGGGCTCCAGGGGGGCAGTGCACACATAATGTTACCCCGGTCAGAGTGCCTCTTGCCCGGCATAGTATTTAATGTGTGTAGCCCTTTATCCTTTAAAAATGACCCAGTCAGGGGTCTGGCACCTATGGCACTTATGAAAGGTTTAAAGTGCCAAGTGCCAAGTGCCAAGTGCCACAGGGCTCCAGGGGGGCAGTGCACACCTAATGTTACCCCGGTCAGAGTGCCTCTTGCCCGGCATAGTATTTAATGTGTGTAGCCCTTTATCCTTTAAAAATGACCCAGTCAGGGGTCTGGCACCTATGGCACTTATGAAAGGTTTAAAGTGCCAAGTGCCAAGTGCCAAGTGCCACAGGGCTCCAGGGGGGCAGTGCACACCTAATGTTACCCCGGTCAGAGTGCCTCTTGCCCGGCATAGTATTTAATGTGTGTAGCCTATTATCCTGTATTTAAAATGACCCAGTCAGGGGTCTGGCACCTATGGCACTTATGAAAGGTTTAAAGTGCCAAGTGCCAAGTGCCAAGTGCCACAGGGCTCCAGGGGGGCAGTGCACACCTAATGTTACCCCGGTCAGAGTGCCTCTTGCCCGGCATAGTATTTAATGTGTGTAGCCCTTTATTCTTTAAAATGACCCAGTCAGGGGTCTGGCACCTATGGCACTTATGAAAGGTTTAAAGTGCCAAGTGCCAAGTGCCAAGTGCCACAGGGCTCCAGGGGGGCAGTGCACACCTAATGTTACCCCGGTCAGAGTGCCTCTTGCCCGGCATAGTATTTAATGTGTGTAGCCCTTTATTCTTTAAAAATGACCCAGTCAGGGGTCTGGCACCTATGGCACTTATGAAAGGTTTAAAGTGCCAAGTGCCAAGTGCCAAGTGCCACAGGGCTCCAGGGGGGGGCAGTGCACACCTAATGTTACCCCGGTCAGAGTGCCTCTTGCCCGGCATATTTTTTTTTTTTTAAATAGCTTTAAAAATTACCCAGGCAGGGGTTTGGCACCTATGGCACCTGTGGCACTGCTGATGGAACTTACGACCTTCTTAGGGTTAGGGTTAGGGTTAGGGTTGGGGCGTTTGGCACTTGGTGAAGGGGCGTTTGACACTTGTGTAAGTGGCATTGTGGTATGTGGAAGTGGCATTGTGGTATGTGGAAGTGGCATTGTGGTATGTGGAAGTGGCATTGTGGTATGTGGAAGTGGTATTGTGGCATGTGGCATCTGAGCCTGTGGGCTCCAAGGGCAGTGCTCTATGAATTGAATCCCATTCAAGGTGCCTATTTTCCGGCATAACAATTCATGTCTATAGCCCTAAGCAGGGCATAGCTATGACACAGCCCCGCCCTTGCCCCGCCCGTGCCCCGCCCGTGCCCCGCTCGCGCCGCACCTGTATCCACACCTGGTGATAATTAGGCCATTGATTAGGCGACGGTTGGAAGCTAACAAACATACACACAGGAAGGCAGGAGAGAGAAGCTAGCTATGGACAGCAAACAAAAACGACATGACTGTGGACTTTGTACCAAGACGCATATTTCGCGGATAGACAAACATTTTAAGACTGTCCATGGACTTACACACGCATCTATGGAATGGAATCATGCCGTGCAATGTAGCCCGATTTCGGCTGAGACACAGCAGGCCTACCCAGGGGATTGTATGGAGCCTAACAACGGCGTTGGAAGTGAGTTGTCCGCAGAACAGCAGCTGAGTGGCGAGAGTGAGCAGTCAGCGGTGCAGTCAACCAGTCAGGCGACGGTGCAGTCAACCGGTGAACAATGCTCGGAACCGGGGGAGCAATGCAGCGTCATGTCGCCTTCCACCGATAGCGAAAGTGATGGAGGCGGCGGTGGTGTGCCGTCCACAACTGAAGGTTTGAGTGATGTCATTTTGAATGAATATGCTACCTATATTAAGGGTATTAACCCTTCAGTTAAAAGAATAGACAATAGTCACACCAGTCTGTCACGAGTACGGGAATTCCTCCGCATTATGTCCGAGGACAAATCCGATGAAGGCCTGTGTTTTCTGGACAACTACATGCGTGTGTATGAGTGGTACCGGACATGTGAAGGCCGTAGTTTGGCACCATCCACATTAAAACTATACCGATCAGATGTTAGAAGTTTCCTGAAATATCTTATTCAGTTCCGGCCGAATGGTCTGCAAGCTAAAGCCAGTGTAATTCGCAAATTGTTACTCTGCTTGGCAAAGATAGACAGGGATTCTAGGCAGAGCCTGGCAACGCACATGGCACAATTTCGCAGACGCTGCAGGGACGAGGTGCTCAGCGCTGCGGAGTTAAAACGATTTTTGGAGCTAAGCAATGCATCTATTCCTTCTGTTCTCAGCAGGCTGGAAGTCCGAGCCACCTCATCTGACAGACGCAGGTTTGCGGCTCTCATGTCCAGCCGGTTGGCGACTTTTAATGGAACTCGACGATCCCCAGTCACCATGTTCGGTGAGAGTGATTTCAATGAAATAACCAATGAAAGTGGGGTTTATCAAATGACTGTAGCAAGCCACAAAACTAACTACAGCTTCGGGGAGTGCAGAATTGTTATATCTGATGAGGAATACACTTGGCTTCAACGATTCCATCGGATCAGGCCTCATCTGAGTGGAATGACCCCAGACACAACACTCTTCTTTTTCACATGCTCTGGTAAACCATACGGTAATCTCTGTGATTGTGTGGGTAAGATTTTTGCAGAGTTTGGCATTGGAAGGAAAGTGACATTTGGTACAATTCGAAGAAGCATTGCCACATTAAACTTTAATCTTGGGTCGCTTACAGACCGTGGAACTGTGGCTGACCACATGTGTCACTCCCTGGAGACGCAGGCACGCTACTACCGTTCCCATAATTTGCCTCATAATGCAAGCCAGGCTCGGAGACTAATTGAGGGACAAATCAATCCATGAATAACTCTAAATAAATACAATATTTTTTGCAATTAATCCTTGTCTTTGTGTGTCATTTTCATTCGATTTCAATAGGAGCACCTAGTAACCCAAAAATAATACCAGGTGCACTCATTCGATTAGAATGGGAGCACCTGGTAACCCAAAAATAATACCAGGTGCACGGAGGGGAGGATGAGTACAGACATTTTATATAAAAGCTCCATAAATCCCTTAGGCCGGTGGCCACTGACTTGTGCCCGTAGTATGGTGCTCCCATATCGGGCATGGGTGTGGGCAGGCCCTTAAAAGTCATTTTCATTCGATTTCTGTAGCAGCACCTGGTAACCCAAACTAACATAAGGTGGTGTCAGTAGTGAGGATGCGGACAGACCTTTTATATAAAAGCTCCATAAATCCCTTAGGCCGGTGCCTACTGACTTGTGCCCGTAGTATGGTGCTCCCATAGCGGGCATGGGTGTCTGCAGGTCATTTAAATTCGTTTTCATTCGATTTAAATAGGGGCACCTGGTAACCCAAAAAGTGGGCACTCTGTCGTTTTTCCTGAGTAGTTCAACATAGAAAGTATTCAGACCTTATTTTTGAAAAGCTCCATAAATCCCTTAGGCCGGTGCCCACTGACTTGTGCCCATAGTATGGTGCTCCCATAGCGGGCATGGGTGTCTGCAGGTCATTTAAATTCATTTTCATTCGATTAGAATAGGAGCACCTGGTAACCCAAAAATAATACCAGGTGCACGGAGGGGAGGATGAGTACAGACATTTTATATAAAAGCTCCATAAATCCCTTAGGCCGGTGCCCACTGACTTGTGCCCATAGTATGGTGCTCCCATAGCGGGCATGGGTGTCTGCAGGTCATTTAAATTCATTTTCATTCGATTAGAATAGGAGCACCTGGTAACCCAAAAGAGGGCACTTAGCCGTTTTTCCTGAGTAGTTCAACATAGAATATTTTCGGACCTTTTTTGAAAAGCTCCATAAATCCCTCAGGCCGGCCCCCACTGACTTGTGCCCATAGTATGGTGCTCCCATAGCGGGCATGGGTGTCTGCAGGCCATTTAAAATCATTTTCATTCGATTTCAATAGCAGCACCTGGTAACCCAAAAATAATACCAGGTGCACTCATTCGATTTCAATAGGAGCACCTGGTAACCCAAAAATAATACCAGGTGCACAGAAGGGAGGATGAGTACAGACATTTTTTAAAAGCTTCATAAATCACTCAGGCCGGCCCCAACTGACTTGGGTCCGTAGTATGGTTGTTCCATATAGGGTATTGAGGTATGTAGCCTATCTAAAATCATTTAAAACCATTATAAAAATATGCACCTGGTAACCCAAAAATAATACCAGGTGCACGGCAGTGGCACTCTGTCACTTTTTCGACCAATTCCCGAAATCTTGAAATAATGATAAAACATAATTCCCGATGGGCTAGATGCCCCAAATTTTGGCTCATACCCTCTCTCGTGATGGTCAACAGTTATCCACTGTAAAAAAAATTTCGGAACCATAGGAATCTATTGTACAGGCAAGTGATTTTTTTCCCCAAAACATTAAAACACGATTTTCTATTAAAATGTTTTATAGAAAAACGGTTATAATTAGATGAAAATGTTCGTCTATTTGTACCCTTTCGTGCAAAAAAAACCTCAACCAGATTGGAGTTGTATTTTTTGTGTTATTAACGTTTTAACGGTTTTAGTGTCCACAAACTTTTGGCAAAAAATCGGAGCACATTGAAATCTATCGATTGACACGCCTTTTTTCGATAATTCGGCCTGTCCGGCGATGACACACTCCCTGGTGGGTGGACCAGACAGGTACCGGCGCGATTTGAGAAACCTGACTTTTGACAACAGGACTTCCATGTCCTAGAGAATCGGCGGTGGTGGCAAACTGCTCAGTCCGATTAGGAAACGTGAAACGGACACGTTTGAGGGATGTGAGACCCTCGGAACCATGGTCCCTTGG
>NW_024059685.1:20000-32787 GCF_016432855.1 Salvelinus namaycush
AATTTTTAAAATTGTATCCCAGTCAAAGTGCCTCTTGCCCGGCATAGTATTTAATGTGTATAGCCCTGAAATCCTATGCAATTACCACTCTATGGCACTTATGGAAGTGCCAAGTGCCAAATGCCAAGTGCCAAATGCCAAGTGCCAAGTGCCAAGTGCCACAGGGCAGTGCACACCTAATGTTACCCCAGTCAGAGTGCCTCTTGCCCGGCATAGTATTTAATGTGTATACCCCTGAAATCCTATGCAATTACCACTCTATGGCACTTATGAAAGGTTTAAAGTGCCAAATGCCAAGTGCCAAATGCCAAGTGCCAAGTGCCACAGGGCTCCAGGGGGGTAGTGCACACATAATGTTACCCCGGTCAGAGTGCCTCTTGCCCGGCATAGTATTTAATGTGTATACCCCTGAAATCCTATGCAATTACCACTCTATGGCACTTATGAAAGGTTTAAAGTGCCAAATGCCAAGTGCCAAATGCCAAGTGCCAAGTGCCACAGGGCTCCAGGGGGGCAGTGCACACATAATGTTACCCCGGTCAGAGTGCCTCTTGCCCGGAATAGTATTTAATGTGTGTAGCCCTTTATCCTTTAAAAAATGACCCAGTCAGGGGTCTGGCACCTATGTCACTTATGAAAGGTTTAAAAGTGCCAAGTGCCAGTGCCAAGTGCCACAGGGCTCCAGGGGGGCAGTGCCACCTAATGTTACCCCGCGGGGGCAGAGTGCCTCTTGCCCGGCATAGTATTTAATGTGTGTAGCCACTTTATTCTTTAAAAATGACCCATCAGGGGTCTGGCACTATGGCACTTATGAAAGGTTTAAAGTGCCCAGTGCCAAGTGCCAGTGCCACAGGGCTCCAGGGGGGCAGTGCACACCTAATGTTACCACCGGTCCAGAGTGCCTCTTGCCGGCATAGTCAAGTGCCACAGGGCTCCAGGGGGGCAGTGCACACATAATGTTACCCCCGGTCAGAGTGCCTCTTGCCCGGCATAGTATTTAATGTGTGTAGCCCTTTATTCTTTAAAAATGACCCAGTCAGGGGTCTGGCACCTATGGCACTTATGAAAGGTTTAAAGTGCCAAGTGCCAAGTGCCAAGTGCCACAGGGCTCCAGGGGGGCAGTGCACACCTAATGTTACCCCGGTCAGAGTGCCTCTTGCCCGGCATAGTATTTAATGTGTGTAGCCCTTTATTCTTTAAATAACCCAGTCAGGGGGTACAGGGCTCAGGCTGCACACCTAATGTTACCCCGGTCAGAGTGCCTCTTGCCCGGCATAGTATTAATGTGTGTAGCCCTTTATCTCTTTAAAAATGACCCAGTCAGGGGTCTGGCACCTATGGCACTTATGAAAGGTTTAAAGTGCCAAGTGCCAAGTGCCAAGTGCCACAGGGCAGTGCACACCTAATGTTACCCCGGTCAGAGTGCCTCTTGCCCGGCATAGTATTTAATGTGTGTAGCCTATTATCCTGTATTTAAAATGACCCAGTCAGGGGTCTGGCAACCTATGGCACTTATGAAAGGTTTAAAGTGCCAAGTGCCCAAGTGCCAAGTGCCACAGGGCTCCAGGGGGCAGTGCACAACCTAATGTTACCCCGGTCAGAGTGCCTCTTGCCCGGCATAGTATTTAATGTGTGTAGCCCCATTATTCTTTAAAAATGACCCAGTCAGGGGTCTGGCACCTATGGCACTTATGAAAGGTTTAAAGTGCCAAGTGCCAAGTGCCAAGTGCCACAGGGCTCCAGGGGGGGGCAGTGCACACCTAATGTTACCCCGGTCAGAGTGCCTCTTGCCCGGCATATTTTTTTTTTTTTAAATAGCTTTAAAAATTACCCAGGCAGGGGTTTGGCACCTATGGCACCTGTGGCACTGCTGATGGAACTTACGACCTTCTTAGGGTTAGGGTTAGGGTTAGGGTTGGGGCGTTTGGCACTTGGTGAAGGGGCGTTTGACACTTGTGTAAGTGGCATTGTGGTATGTGGAAGTGGCATTGTGGTATGTGGAAGTGGCATTGTGGTATGTGGAAGTGGCATTGTGGTATGTGGAAGTGGTATTGTGGCATGTGGCATCTGAGCCTGTGGGCTCCAAGGGCAGTGCTCTATGAATTGAATCCCATTCAAGGTGCCTATTTTCCGGCATAACAATTCATGTCTATAGCCCTAAGCAGGGCATAGCTATGACACAGCCCCGCCCTTGCCCCGCCCGTGCCCCGCCCGTGCCCCGCTCGCGCCGCACCTGTATCCACACCTGGTGATAATTAGGCCATTGATTAGGCGACGGTTGGAAGCTAACAAACATACACACAGGAAGGCAGGAGAGAGAAGCTAGCTATGGACAGCAAACAAAAACGACATGACTGTGGACTTTGTACCAAGACGCATATTTCGCGGATAGACAAACATTTTAAGACTGTCCATGGACTTACACACGCATCTATGGAATGGAATCATGCCGTGCAATGTAGCCCGATTTCGGCTGAGACACAGCAGGCCTACCCAGGGGATTGTATGGAGCCTAACAACGGCGTTGGAAGTGAGTTGTCCGCAGAACAGCAGCTGAGTGGCGAGAGTGAGCAGTCAGCGGTGCAGTCAACCAGTCAGGCGACGGTGCAGTCAACCGGTGAACAATGCTCGGAACCGGGGGAGCAATGCAGCGTCATGTCGCCTTCCACCGATAGCGAAAGTGATGGAGGCGGCGGTGGTGTGCCGTCCACAACTGAAGGTTTGAGTGATGTCATTTTGAATGAATATGCTACCTATATTAAGGGTATTAACCCTTCAGTTAAAAGAATAGACAATAGTCACACCAGTCTGTCACGAGTACGGGAATTCCTCCGCATTATGTCCGAGGACAAATCCGATGAAGGCCTGTGTTTTCTGGACAACTACATGCGTGTGTATGAGTGGTACCGGACATGTGAAGGCCGTAGTTTGGCACCATCCACATTAAAACTATACCGATCAGATGTTAGAAGTTTCCTGAAATATCTTATTCAGTTCCGGCCGAATGGTCTGCAAGCTAAAGCCAGTGTAATTCGCAAATTGTTACTCTGCTTGGCAAAGATAGACAGGGATTCTAGGCAGAGCCTGGCAACGCACATGGCACAATTTCGCAGACGCTGCAGGGACGAGGTGCTCAGCGCTGCGGAGTTAAAACGATTTTTGGAGCTAAGCAATGCATCTATTCCTTCTGTTCTCAGCAGGCTGGAAGTCCGAGCCACCTCATCTGACAGACGCAGGTTTGCGGCTCTCATGTCCAGCCGGTTGGCGACTTTTAATGGAACTCGACGATCCCCAGTCACCATGTTCGGTGAGAGTGATTTCAATGAAATAACCAATGAAAGTGGGGTTTATCAAATGACTGTAGCAAGCCACAAAACTAACTACAGCTTCGGGGAGTGCAGAATTGTTATATCTGATGAGGAATACACTTGGCTTCAACGATTCCATCGGATCAGGCCTCATCTGAGTGGAATGACCCCAGACACAACACTCTTCTTTTTCACATGCTCTGGTAAACCATACGGTAATCTCTGTGATTGTGTGGGTAAGATTTTTGCAGAGTTTGGCATTGGAAGGAAAGTGACATTTGGTACAATTCGAAGAAGCATTGCCACATTAAACTTTAATCTTGGGTCGCTTACAGACCGTGGAACTGTGGCTGACCACATGTGTCACTCCCTGGAGACGCAGGCACGCTACTACCGTTCCCATAATTTGCCTCATAATGCAAGCCAGGCTCGGAGACTAATTGAGGGACAAATCAATCCATGAATAACTCTAAATAAATACAATATTTTTTGCAATTAATCCTTGTCTTTGTGTGTCATTTTCATTCGATTTCAATAGGAGCACCTAGTAACCCAAAAATAATACCAGGTGCACTCATTCGATTAGAATGGGAGCACCTGGTAACCCAAAAATAATACCAGGTGCACGGAGGGGAGGATGAGTACAGACATTTTATATAAAAGCTCCATAAATCCCTTAGGCCGGTGGCCACTGACTTGTGCCCGTAGTATGGTGCTCCCATATCGGGCATGGGTGTGGGCAGGCCCTTAAAAGTCATTTTCATTCGATTTCTGTAGCAGCACCTGGTAACCCAAACTAACATAAGGTGGTGTCAGTAGTGAGGATGCGGACAGACCTTTTATATAAAAGCTCCATAAATCCCTTAGGCCGGTGCCTACTGACTTGTGCCCGTAGTATGGTGCTCCCATAGCGGGCATGGGTGTCTGCAGGTCATTTAAATTCGTTTTCATTCGATTTAAATAGGGGCACCTGGTAACCCAAAAAGTGGGCACTCTGTCGTTTTTCCTGAGTAGTTCAACATAGAAAGTATTCAGACCTTATTTTTGAAAAGCTCCATAAATCCCTTAGGCCGGTGCCCACTGACTTGTGCCCATAGTATGGTGCTCCCATAGCGGGCATGGGTGTCTGCAGGTCATTTAAATTCATTTTCATTCGATTAGAATAGGAGCACCTGGTAACCCAAAAATAATACCAGGTGCACGGAGGGGAGGATGAGTACAGACATTTTATATAAAAGCTCCATAAATCCCTTAGGCCGGTGCCCACTGACTTGTGCCCATAGTATGGTGCTCCCATAGCGGGCATGGGTGTCTGCAGGTCATTTAAATTCATTTTCATTCGATTAGAATAGGAGCACCTGGTAACCCAAAAGAGGGCACTTAGCCGTTTTTCCTGAGTAGTTCAACATAGAATATTTTCGGACCTTTTTTGAAAAGCTCCATAAATCCCTCAGGCCGGCCCCCACTGACTTGTGCCCATAGTATGGTGCTCCCATAGCGGGCATGGGTGTCTGCAGGCCATTTAAAATCATTTTCATTCGATTTCAATAGCAGCACCTGGTAACCCAAACTAACATAAGGTGGTGTCAGTAGTGAGGATCGATTTCAATAGCAGCACCTGGTAACCCAAAAAGAGGGCACATAGCCGTTTTTCCTGAATAGTTCAACATAGAATATTTTCGGACTATTTTGAAAAGCTCCATAAATCCCTTAGGCCGGTGCCTACTGACTTGGACCCCTACTATGGTGCTCCCATATCGGGCATGGGCGTGGGCAGGCCCTTAAAAGTCGTTTTCATTCGATTTCAATAGCGGCACCTGGTAACCCAAAAAGAGGGCACTCTGTCGTTTTTCCTGAATAGTTCAACATAGAATATTTTCGGACTTTTTTTGAAAAGCTCCATAAATCCCTTAGGCCGGTGCCTACTGACTTGGACCCCTACTATGGTGCTCCCATATCGGGCATGGGCGTGGGCAGGCCCTTAAAAGTCGTTTTCATTCGATTTCAATAGGGGCACCTGGTAACCCAAAAAGAGGGCACTCTGTCGTTTTTCCTGAATAATTCAACATAGAATATTTTCGGACTTTTTTGAAAAGCTCCATAAATCCCTTAGGCCGGTGCCTACTGACTTGGACCCCTACTATGGTGCTCCCATATCGGGCATGGGCGTGGGCAGGCCCTTAAAAGTCATTTTCATTCGATTTCAATAGCGGCACCTGGTAACCCAAAAAGAGGGCACTCTGTCGTTTTTCCTGAATAGTTCAACATAGAATATTTTCGGACTTTTTTTGAAAAGCTCCATAAATCCCTTAGGCCGGTGCCTACTGACTTGGACCCCTACTATGGTGCTCCCATATCGGGCATGGGCGTGGGCAGGCCCTTAAAAGTCGTTTTCATTCGATTTCAATAGGGGCACCTGGTAACCCAAAAAGAGGGCACTCTGTCGTTTTTCCTGAATAATTCAACATAGAATATTTTCGGACTTTTTTGAAAAGCTCCATAAATCCCTTAGGCCGGTGCCTACTGACTTGGACCCCTACTATGGTGCTCCCATATCGGGCATGGGCGTGGGCAGGCCCTTAAAAGTCATTTTCATTCGATTTCAATAGCGGCACCTGGTAACCCAAAAAGAGGGCACTCTGTCGTTTTTCCTGAATAGTTCAACATAGAATATTTTCGGACTTTTTTTGAAAAGCTCCATAAATCCCTTAGGCCGGTGCCTACTGACTTGGACCCCTACTATGGTGCTCCCATATCGGGCATGGGCGTGGGCAGGCCCTTAAAAGTCGTTTTCATTCGATTTCAATAGGGGCACCTGGTAACCCAAAAAGAGGGCACTCTGTCGTTTTTCCTGAATAATTCAACATAGAATATTTTCGGACTTTTTTTGAAAAGCTCCATAAATCCCTTAGGCCGGTGCCTACTGACTTGGACCCCTACTATGGTGCTCCCATATCGGGCATGGGCGTGGGCAGGCCCTTAAAAGTCATTTTCATTCGATTTCAATAGCGGCACCTGGTAACCCAAAAAGAGGGCACTCTGTCGTTTTTCCTGAATAGTTCAACATAGAATATTTTCGGACTTTTTTTGAAAAGCTCCATAAATCCCTTAGGCCGGTGCCTACTGACTTGGACCCCTACTATGGTGCTCCCATATCGGGCATGGGCGTGGGCAGGCCCTTAAAAGTCGTTTTCATTCGATTTCAATAGGGGCACCTGGTAACCCAAAAAGAGGGCACTCTGTCGTTTTTCCTGAATAATTCAACATAGAATATTTTCGGACTTTTTTTGAAAAGCTCCATAAATCCCTTAGGCCGGTGCCTACTGACTTGGACCCCTACTATGGTGCTCCCATATCGGGCATGGGCGTGGGCAGGCCCTTAAAAGTCATTTTCATTCGATTTCAATAGCGGCACCTGGTAACCCAAAAAGAGGGCACTCTGTCGTTTTTCCTGAATAGTTCAACATAGAATATTTTCGGACTTTTTTTGAAAAGCTCCATAAATCCCTTAGGCCGGTGCCTACTGACTTGGACCCCTACTATGGTGCTCCCATATCGGGCATGGGCGTGGGCAGGCCCTTAAAAGTCGTTTTCATTCGATTTCAATAGGGGCACCTGGTAACCCAAAAAGAGGGCACTCTGTCGTTTTTCCTGAATAATTCAACATAGAATATTTTCGGACTTTTTTTGAAAAGCTCCATAAATCCCTTAGGCCGGTGCCTACTGACTTGGACCCCTACTATGGTGCTCCCATATCGGGCATGGGCGTGGGCAGGCCCTTAAAAGTCATTTTCATTCGATTTCAATAGCGGCACCTGGTAACCCAAAAAGAGGGCACTCTGTCGTTTTTCCTGAATAGTTCAACATAGAATATTTTCGGACTTTTTTTGAAAAGCTCCATAAATCCCTTAGGCCGGTGCCTACTGACTTGGACCCCTACTATGGTGCTCCCATATCGGGCATGGGCGTGGGCAGGCCCTTAAAAGTCGTTTTCATTCGATTTCAATAGGGGCACCTGGTAACCCAAAAAGAGGGCACTCTGTCGTTTTTCCTGAATAATTCAACATAGAATATTTTCGGACTTTTTTTGAAAAGCTCCATAAATCCCTTAGGCCGGTGCCTACTGACTTGGACCCCTACTATGGTGCTCCCATATCGGGCATGGGCGTGGGCAGGCCCTTAAAAGTCATTTTCATTCGATTTCAATAGCGGCACCTGGTAACCCAAAAAGAGGGCACTCTGTCGTTTTTCCTGAATAGTTCAACATAGAATATTTTCGGACTTTTTTTGAAAAGCTCCATAAATCCCTTAGGCCGGTGCCTACTGACTTGGACCCCTACTATGGTGCTCCCATATCGGGCATGGGCGTGGGCAGGCCCTTAAAAGTCGTTTTCATTCGATTTCAATAGGGGCACCTGGTAACCCAAAAAGAGGGCACTCTGTCGTTTTTCCTGAATAATTCAACATAGAATATTTTCGGACTTTTTTTGAAAAGCTCCATAAATCCCTTAGGCCGGTGCCTACTGACTTGGACCCCTACTATGGTGCTCCCATATCGGGCATGGGCGTGGGCAGGCCCTTAAAAGTCATTTTCATTCGATTTCAATAGCGGCACCTGGTAACCCAAAAAGAGGGCACTCTGTCGTTTTTCCTGAATAGTTCAACATAGAATATTTTCGGACTTTTTTTGAAAAGCTCCATAAATCCCTTAGGCCGGTGCCTACTGACTTGGACCCCTACTATGGTGCTCCCATATCGGGCATGGGCGTGGGCAGGCCCTTAAAAGTCGTTTTCATTCGATTTCAATAGCGGCACCTGGTAACCCAAAAAGAGGGCACTCTGTCGTTTTTCCTGAATAGTTCAACATAGAATATTTTCGGACTTTTTTTGAAAAGCTCCATAAATCCCTTAGGCCGGTGCCTACTGACTTGGACCCCTACTATGGTGCTCCCATATCGGGCATGGGCGTGGGCAGGCCCTTAAAAGTCGTTTTCATTCGATTTCAATAGGGGCACCTGGTAACCCAAAAAGAGGGCACTCTGTCGTTTTTCCTGAATAATTCAACATAGAATATTTTCGGACTTTTTTTGAAAAGCTCCATAAATCCCTTAGGCCGGTGCCTACTGACTTGGACCCCTACTATGGTGCTCCCATATCGGGCATGGGCGTGGGCAGGCCCTTAAAAGTCATTTTCATTCGATTTCAATAGCGGCACCTGGTAACCCAAAAAGAGGGCACTCTGTCGTTTTTCCTGAATAGTTCAACATAGAATATTTTCGGACTTTTTTTGAAAAGCTCCATAAATCCCTTAGGCCGGTGCCTACTGACTTGGACCCCTACTATGGTGCTCCCATATCGGGCATGGGCGTGGGCAGGCCCTTAAAAGTCGTTTTCATTCGATTTCAATAGCGGCACCTGGTAACCCAAAAAGAGGGCACTCTGTCGTTTTTCCTGAATAGTTCAACATAGAATATTTTCGGACTTTTTTTGAAAAGCTCCATAAATCCCTTAGGCCGGTGCCTACTGACTTGGACCCCTACTATGGTGCTCCCATATCGGGCATGGGCGTGGGCAGGCCCTTAAAAGTCGTTTTCATTCGATTTCAATAGGGGCACCTGGTAACCCAAAAAGAGGGCACTCTGTCGTTTTTCCTGA
Source organism: Salvelinus namaycush (assembly GCF_016432855.1). Lineage (NCBI taxonomy): Eukaryota > Metazoa > Chordata > Actinopteri > Salmoniformes > Salmonidae > Salvelinus > Salvelinus namaycush. The sequence goes on from NW_024059685.1 coordinate 28,964, forward strand.
ATAATTCAACATAGAATATTTTCGGACTTTTTTTGAAAAGCTCCATAAATCCCTTAGGCCGGTGCCTACTGACTTGGACCCCTACTATGGTGCTCCCATATCGGGCATGGGCGTGGGCAGGCCCTTAAAAGTCATTTTCATTCGATTTCAATAGCGGCACCTGGTAACCCAAAAAGAGGGCACTCTGTCGTTTTTCCTGAATAATTCAACATAGAATATTTTCGGACTTTTTTTGAAAAGCTCCATAAATCCCTTAGGCCGGTGCCTACTGACTTGGACCCCTACTATGGTGCTCCCATATCGGGCATGGGCGTGGGCAGGCCCTTAAAAGTCATTTTCATTCGATTTCAATAGCGGCACCTGGTAACCCAAAAAGAGGGCACTCTGTCGTTTTTCCTGAATAGTTCAACATAGAATATTTTCGGACTTTTTTTGAAAAGCTCCATAAATCCCTTAGGCCGGTGCCTACTGACTTGGACCCCTACTATGGTGCTCCCATATCGGGCATGGGTGTGGGCAGGCCCTTAAAAGTCATTTTCATTCGATTTCAATAGCGGCACCTGGTAACCCAAAAAGAGGGCACTCTGTCGTTTTTCCTGAATAGTTCAACATAGAATATTTTCGGACTAATTTTGAAAAGCTCCATAAATCCCTTAGGCCGGTGCCTACTGACTTGGACCCCTACTATGGTGCTCCCATATCGGGCATGGGTGTGGGCAGGCCCTTAAAAGTCGTTTTCATTCGATTTCAATAGCGGCACCTGGTAACCCAAAAAGAGGGCACTCTGTCGTTTTTCCTGAATAATTCAACATAGAATATTTTCGGACTTTTTTTGAAAAGCTCCATAAATCCCTTAGGCCGGTGGCCACTGACTTGTGCCCGTAGTATGGTGCTCCCATATCGGGCATGGGTGTGGGCAGGCCCTTAAAAGTCATTTTCATTCGATTTCTGTAGCAGCACCTGGTAACCCAAACTAACATAAGGTGGTGTCAGTAGTGAGGATGCGGACAGACCTTTTATATAAAAGCTCCATAAATCCCTTAGGCCGGTGCCTACTGACTTGTGCCCGTAGTATGGTGCTCCCATAGCGGGCATGGGTGTCTGCAGGTCATTTAAATTCGTTTTCATTCGATTTAAATAGGGGCACCTGGTAACCCAAAAAGTGGGCACTCTGTCGTTTTTCCTGAGTAGTTCAACATAGAAAGTATTCAGACCTTATTTTTGAAAAGCTCCATAAATCCCTTAGGCCGGTGCCCACTGACTTGTGCCCATAGTATGGTGCTCCCATAGCGGGCATGGGTGTCTGCAGGTCATTTAAATTCATTTTCATTCGATTAGAATAGGAGCACCTGGTAACCCAAAAATAATACCAGGTGCACGGAGGGGAGGATGAGTACAGACATTTTATATAAAAGCTCCATAAATCCCTTAGGCCGGTGCCCACTGACTTGTGCCCATAGTATGGTGCTCCCATAGCGGGCATGGGTGTCTGCAGGTCATTTAAATTCATTTTCATTCGATTAGAATAGGAGCACCTGGTAACCCAAAAGAGGGCACTTAGCCGTTTTTCCTGAGTAGTTCAACATAGAATATTTTCGGACCTTTTTTGAAAAGCTCCATAAATCCCTCAGGCCGGCCCCCACTGACTTGTGCCCATAGTATGGTGCTCCCATAGCGGGCATGGGTGTCTGCAGGCCATTTAAAATCATTTTCATTCGATTTCAATAGCAGCACCTGGTAACCCAAAAATAATACCAGGTGCACTCATTCGATTTCAATAGGAGCACCTGGTAACCCAAAAATAATACCAGGTGCACAGAAGGGAGGATGAGTACAGACATTTTTTAAAAGCTTCATAAATCACTCAGGCCGGCCCCAACTGACTTGGGTCCGTAGTATGGTTGTTCCATATAGGGTATTGAGGTATGTAGCCTATCTAAAATCATTTAAAACCATTATAAAAATATGCACCTGGTAACCCAAAAATAATACCAGGTGCACGGCAGTGGCACTCTGTCACTTTTTCGACCAATTCCCGAAATCTTGAAATAATGATAAAACATAATTCCCGATGGGCTAGATGCCCCAAATTTTGGCTCATACCCTCTCTCGTGATGGTCAACAGTTATCCACTGTAAAAAAAATTTCGGAACCATAGGAATCTATTGTACAGGCAAGTGATTTTTTTCCCCAAAACATTAAAACACGATTTTCTATTAAAATGTTTTATAGAAAAACGGTTATAATTAGATGAAAATGTTCGTCTATTTGTACCCTTTCGTGCAAAAAAAACCTCAACCAGATTGGAGTTGTATTTTTTGTGTTATTAACGTTTTAACGGTTTTAGTGTCCACAAACTTTTGGCAAAAAATCGGAGCACATTGAAATCTATCGATTGACACGCCTTTTTTCGATAATTCGGCCTGTCCGGCGATGACACACTCCCTGGTGGGTGGACCAGACAGGTACCGGCGCGATTTGAGAAACCTGACTTTTGACAACAGGACTTCCATGTCCTAGAGAATCGGCGGTGGTGGCAAACTGCTCAGTCCGATTAGGAAACGTGAAACGGACACGTTTGAGGGATGTGAGACCCTCGGAACCATGGTCCCTTGGACCTTTTACCTCCGGCGACCGATTTAGGGTGATTCCCAACCCTTCGGTGCCCGATTTAGGGTGTTATTCCAGCCCTTCGGCGCCCGATTTAGGGTGTTATTCCAACCCTTCGGCGCCCGATTTAGGGTGTTATTCCAGCCCTTCGGCGCCCGATTTAGGGTGTTATTCCAACCCTTCGGCGCCCGATTTGTCCTAACTTTTGTTCCAAATGTCCCAGCTTGGTGGTGGGCGGATTTGGTTCACGTTGGGTCTCCATGGTTCTCCTCTGTTGTCCAGGTAGTTCATGTTCTTCAGACCGATTTGCATTCGATATCCACCTGGGAGGGCACCTGGCGGCCGGCATACGTGCTGGTGTTCAGCCGGTGTGTTCCTCCCGCCCCATGTGGATTTGCCTCTATCGGGGGAGCCCCTATCGTATACGGTTCACCCCGTATTTCGATATGCTTCAGCCGCGCACCGTCCGAGCGAGATCCAGCCGACCCGTCTGACCTAGTGGCCCTACATTGGTGTTCCGGTGCGGGGAGTGACCCACCCAGGCAGTGATGCATGAGGTGACGTTCATCCCGCAACGCACCGGCGCCAGAGACACAATTTCTCAAACCCTGTCTTCACAAATATCTTCCCATATACTGACCCTGAGTGGTCTGGTTATGGTTGTGGTTACCCCGCGGTTCAGTTGATGGCCTCCCGAATAAGCCATCAGGCTAGATTCGCGACCTTATAGGCGGTGCTGTGGCATTGGACCTTAAGAGCGGTGCCCTGGGCCCTGTGGCACCTCCGGCCATGGGTAGTTCAGGGCGTCCCGCTGGCCGCACGGTGGATTACAGTACAGGGCTCCCTCTCGCTCGCTGAGGATCGGCATTCTGGACAACAATACGCTTGGCGCTCAGGTCCAACATCTAAGTTGATGGCATTCCGAATAAGCCCTCCGGCCAGACGAGCGGCGACCTCCGCGGATGCGTGCATTTTCCAGAACCTAAACCCATTCGACCGTCAGGCCGTCTAGGGGGACCAGCTCTAGATTAGCCCCGAATTAGATGCACCTGGGAGGGCACCTGGCGGCCGGCATACGTGCTGGTGTTCAGCCGGAATGTTCCTCCCGCCCGTGGCACTGACAACTATCGGGAGAGCCCCCATGGTTCAGTTGATGGCCTTCCGATAAGCCCTCCGCTAGACGAGCGGCATAGCCCTCCGGCTAGACGAGCGGC
>NW_024059686.1:0-32500 GCF_016432855.1 Salvelinus namaycush
CATGTCCTTGTTTGTTGTAAATGACTCTAGTGATGTTCCTAACATGGTCTGTTGTTTTGTTGTAGTGGACTCTCTGCCACAGAGGTTTTCAACAAAATTTCAACAGAGGCAGAAAGGGAAATGGCAGAAATTGCATTCTCTTCCAGGTAAACCAGAGAGAATAAAGTAGATGTCACACGTAAAAATGTTGATTTATGACCCTATGTCATGATGACGTGTGCATGCCCATATTTGGGCGTCCGGTCAGGACATCCTGGTGGTGTGGGGGGCGGGGGATAGGAAGTGACCATGTGTTTGTGCTTCCGGTCAGGACATCCTGCTGGGGTGGGGGGCGGGGGGTAGGAAGTGACCATGTGTTTGGGCTTCCGGTCAGGACATCCTGGTGGGGTGTGGGGCGGGGGGTAGGAAGTGACCATGTGTTTGGGCATCCGGTCAGGACATCCTGGTGGGGCGGGGAGAAGGAAGTGACCATGTGTTTTGGCTTCCGGTCAGGACATCCTGGTGGGGTGGGGGGCGGGGGGAGGAAGTGACCATGTGTTTTGGCTTCCGGTCAGGACATCCTGGTGGGGTGGGGGGCGGGGGGTAGGAAGTGACCATGTGTTTGGGCTTCCGGTCAGGACATCCTGGTGGGGTGGGGGGCGGGGGGAGGAAGTGACCATGTGTTTGGGCATCCTGTTTCTGTTTCTCACGGTTTATAGTGTGAAAATAGTTTTTTTATAGTGTCTTTGAAGTTGTCATGATGTTTGATGTCTAGTGTCCTGTTTGGAACGGGGTGGGGGGAATGAACATTTCAAAGAGTAAGCATTTCAAAGAGTAAGGCCCCCCCTATTGTATTGCCCTCCGGGTTGTTGTCTATGAAACACGAATGTCCTGGGGTATTGGGCTTTGCAGACGCCTTATAAAGCCCCAGAACAATACATACGTAAGACTGTACATGATAACCCCCGGAATATTAAACAAAAATGACACCTATGCCAATTTTCGGTATGTTATGCGCGTCTTGTCTTGAACCCAGTGACCAAAGCATTGAGGAAGTTCTGTGTGAAGCTCCAGAATGTTTTAAAGGAGTTTTGGGTACGAGTGAGGGACATATGTCTTACATATTCCAGCCGGAGGATTCTACGGTAAAGATATTCAATGTCAATGGCCCCAAACCCCTTTATCAGGCAAAACCTGGGAGTTTTTCTCCTGCTCTGCGGATGAGAGAATGGCTAAAGATTAGGCTGGCGCTCTGTAAAATTGAACAGGCCCTGAGTGGTACAAATGTGCCCGGATATGCATTGGAAGAACAGGTCTGCGGCCGCAGTGATCTGAAGGCCCTAAGAATCGCTTCAATGGCCTATAGCCCTGACGCCAAAGTGACAATTTTAGCCTGTGAACTTTATGATGGTGCTAATGCTACAAAGTCTGTCAATTCTCCTGTATCTTCCACAGCATGCAAAGATGTAAACTTTTTTATTCCTGTGTTTAGATTTAAATGGGTGGATTATCAGATTTTCATAACACTTATGAATAAGCTGGACAGTCTTTTCCAAAATGGTGAACAATTACAGCGCTGGCCGCGGCTGTCCTTGAGACATAGCCAGGACCTAAAGGCCCGACGGATTATATACCCCTGGGGTGAAAACTTACGGAGTTTTGATGGATCGTGCAAGAGAGCCAGGCAGTTTGAAGGGGAATTGGACACGGATAATGGTGGATGGCTATACCAGGCCCCTGTATCTGTAAGAAAGGCTTAGTAAAAGACATTCATTATGAACGGCTATAAATTGTATGTACATGATTTTTTGAATGAAATAAAGATGTTTTTAAAAGCCGTATCTAACGACGTCCTGAACTCTCTCGTTTTTCACTCTTACCACAGTCTGTCCCGGAGAAAAAAACTGGCGGAAAAAGCCATGTGCGCTCGTGTGTGTGTGTGTGTGCGTGCGTGCGTGTGTGTGTGTGTGTGTGTGTGTTAGAAACAAGGTCCCTTCGCATTGTGTACATTTCAAGCTTTCAACAACAATAAAACAGCCATCTAAATACTGTTTCTAGGCCTAACACACTGTTGAGTTTCCTATTTAGTTGTGTTTATATGTACAGGCACCGAGCTTCCAGGTGGCTCCATCCTGTGGTTGTTCGGTGCATGTACACCGGGGAGATTAGAACCCCAAAGAAAGATCCTAAAGGTCATTTCAGATTCAGGTTTAGGGTGTAATAACTTTAGTGAAACCGCATTTCACCCTATGTACAGACATAGAGAGCCAACACATAAAGGTGTAACAGGGATGAATGGATATTCAATGTACAACAGTGGTCTTCTGTAACAAGCAATACGTGTTAAATATGGGCCACAGTCAATCATGACAGCCTCTTTAGGAAAGGCCTTTACTTATGACTTAAACAGATTCATTTTCTACCCCTCTTATTCATTAATGCTGTGGGCATACCCAGGATTTACATGCCGGACAGATTATCTACCCATGGAGGGAAAATTTACGGAGCTTTGATGGAGTGTGCAAGCGTCTTAGCGATCGGATAATGGTCAGGGCTAACCAGGACTTATATCTGTAAGAAAGGCATAGTAAAATACATTAATTATGAACGGCTATAAACTGTATGTACTAAATATTTTGAATTAAATAAAGGGTTTTAAAATTGTATCTAACCTTTTAACGATAGGAATAAGTCCTTTCCATCTATCACCAAGCATGCCCCCGGAGAAAAAAACTTGCGGAAAAAGCCATGTGCGCGCGTGTGTGTGCGTGCGCGTGTGTGCGTGCGTGTGCGGTAGTGGATGTGTGTGTGTTTCAAAACAAAGAAAAAGGGGCGGGGTGTGTGTTCATAAATGGCTATGCGGCTGCGCTCAAGGCTCTCTCTCTCTTTACAATATCCTGCAAAACAGAGGCCTACCCCCCCCCCCAAACAAAAAAGGGTGTCTGGGTTTTACGGACACTTCATTAACAGCCTTTCAAAACCTAATTTAGCCCACCCCCCAGAGGATGTGGGGGCTAAAAGTCAAACAGCCCAGAAATAACAGCGATGTCTAGACCGACCCCCCAGCATCGAGGTGCTAGCCCCCCGGAGGTTGTAGAATATCAAAAGGGTAATACTGTCTCGACACCCCAATCCTAATGTTTGAACCCACTAACTTAGTAATCAAATATACCGGATAGCGCCCGGTACTATCACTACTTTTGAGCCAAGGCCGCAAACTTCTCAACGAGTCTAGTGAAACAGATAGTTTCCCACTCTGTTGGCATCGTTTTAGCGCAGTTACACACAGGCAGGACAGCAGCCCCAGAATAGTTATCGTACAAGATCATCTGTAAATCCTTCCGCTTTCTGAAGGTGAGTTCGTGAAAACGTATATATTAGATTTGGGATGCGGGGACTTGTTTGAACATTGTGGATGTTATAGTAATATTAAACAGGAGTTATATGTGTTTTAAACCGATGACAACAATTATTATTTTATTTAAGTCAAATGCACATATTCATGTAATTTAAAAATGTATTTAACATGTTAATATTATCTAACGTTGGCAGGATATGCAACATTAAAACAACTGCATCCCGGGGATAAATGATATGGAACCACCTTCATTAGAATGGAATTCCGAAGAGCAACGGATGGACACAGAATTTTACCAGATAATTTGTTTTTTAAATATATTTTTTAGGCAATATGTTAAATGGACGTATTCTTATAAGTTAAAATGTATCTATTTGGTATAAATACAGGTTAACATTATCTAATGTCTGTATGATACCCAGAGGCTACAGGGCATAATGGATTGGGAACAGACAGAGTTAGAAGGGGATTCTCAGAAGCAAACTGCGCCCGGTCCTTTACATGGCCCATTCACTAATACACTATTTTCGGCGTAAGCCCCCCCCCCCCCCCCGACTACGGAAGAGCAGATGAAACAGAGACAATTCTGCGGGCTTGTACTGAAGGCCTTAACCTAACTCCAAACACAAGCCAGCAGACCAGGACAGATAAAACGATGGACGGTGAATCTTTCCTTCCTCATGGAACTTTTTTGAAGGGGAGTTGAATATTAGAGGTGATGTTTGTATATATATAATCTAAGAATGATTGGTATTAATTCTAGGCATTTACATGTATGTTTTTAAAAATGAAGGCTATTTATACAATGAAACATTGTTTTTATTCATACTGTATGTAAACAATAGCTTCTGCCCCCTTAGGGTCTACTTGAACCGCTTATTAAATCAGACCTCTCAGACCAGAAAGTATGATTAGAAACCATGGCCAACTATATTCAATCTGTGATTAGAAACGATAATTAGAAGCTATGACAAAACTATGATCAAACTATGATAATAAACTATGAACAACTATGAAGACAGGGCTGTATGTGTGTGAATGATGAGCTATTATTTAAGTGTGTAATATTACTCTCTCTCTCTCTCAAAGTATACCCTTCCACTCAATGTGACTCAACCAAAGTAGCAAATATTTAACAACGTTTCAACATCAGGTAATGCAACATTTATGAAAGACAATGAAATACAATTTTAGGCAATTATCGATATAATGTGTTACATAGTGTGCAGCTGCGACAACTTTAGGTAATATACTCTCTCTCTCTCTCCCTCTCCCTCTCCCTCTCCCTCTCTCTCTCTCTCTCTCTCTCTCTCTCTCTCTCTCTCTCTCTCTCTCTCTCTCTCTCTCTCTCTCTCTCTCTCTCTCTCTCTCTCTCTCTCTCTCTCTCTCTCTCTCTCTCTCTCTCTCTCAGGCTATGAAAAAGACAAGAGATAGGACATTGACTCCTGAGTGTTGATAGGTCTTAGATTTTTATAGACAGGGTATCTGTAAAACACAATGTGACAACTATTGAAGATGCAAAAAGGGGTTTTCAGAAATATATTTGGTTGACAGATTTGTATTATTATAAAAAGTAATATAAAAATGATTAGAATCTTTAGTATTATTATGTTACATGCGAGACATACCCAGAAATGTCAGCGTAGACAACTTACAAGAATGTGTTTACCAGGCCGTGATGAAAACATTTTAAAGGAGCGTTAATTCAAACATGCAAAGATATATATTTGATACAATTACCAACGTTAAAAACTGTTGTTACAATATCACAAATAATGTTTCTCAGACTAACATACTGTAGAGTTTCCTATTTACTAAAGAACAATCACTAAGACAAAACACAACAAGTTGTAATACAATCAGTATACATGGCATTCTATATGGAAAACAGGTACATTTTGAAAGATTATGATGTTGATTTAAAAAAATTCATTTCTCAATTTAGGATAATACGGTTTATTTTATACTTTACTTAAATTGTATTATTTATCTTGCCTCATACCAGGCTAATACACTACCAAGACATGCAAACAGCTAGGGAATTAACCCAGAACAGTTGTGGGTCTTTTTGTTTTTGGAACAATAAATTATCAAGAATACCAAGAGGTGTGATCTGATCCTCAAACCTTTTCCTTCCTTTTCCTATTGTTAAAAGGTGAGATACAATTTAAAACCATTTATTTAATTCAAAATATTTAGTACATACAGTTTATAGCCGTTCATAATTAATGTATTTTACTATGCCTTTCTTACAGATATAAGTCCTGGTTAGCCCTGACCATTATCCGATCGCTAAGACGCGTGCACACTCCATCAAAGCTCCGTAAGTTTTCCCTCCATGGGTAGATAATCCGTCCGGCATGTAAATCCTGGGTATGCCCACAGCATTAATGAATAAGAGGGGTAGAAAATGAATCTGTTTAAGTCATAAGTAAAGGCCTTTCATAAAGAGGCTGTCATGATTGACTGTGGCCCATATTTAACACGTATTGCTTGTTACAGAAGACCACTGTTGTACATTGAATATCCATTCATCCCTGTTACACCTTTATGTGTTGGCTCTCTATGTCTGTACATAGGGTGAAATGCGGTTTCACTAAAGTTATTACACCCTAAACCTGAATCTGAAATGACCTTTAGGATCTTTCTTTGGGGTTCTAATCTCCCCGGTGTACATGCACTGAACAACCACAGGATGGCGCCACCTGGAAGCTCGGTGCCTGTACATATAAAGACAACTAAATAGGAAACTCAACAGTGTGTTAGGCCTAGAAACAGTATTTAGATGGCTGTTTTATTGTTGTTGAAAGCTTGAAATGTACACAATGCGAAGGGACCTTGTTTCTCACACACACACACACACGCACGCACGCACGCACACACACACACGAGCGCACATGGCTTTTTCCGCCAGTTTTTTTCTCCGGGACAGACTGTGGTAAGAGTGAAAAACGAGAGAGTTCAGGACGTCGTTAGATACGGCTTTTAAAAACATCTTTATTTCATTCAAAAAATCATGTACATACAATTTATAGCCATTCATAATGAAGGTCTTTTACTCTGCCTTTCTTACAGATACAGGGGCCTGGTATAGCCATCCACCATTATCCGTGTCCAATTGCCCATCAAACTGCCTGGCTCTCTTGCACGGTCCATCAAAACTCCGTAAGTTTTCACCCCAGGGGTATATAATCCGTCGGGCCTTTAGGTCCTGGCTATGTCTCAAGGACAGCCGCGGCCAGCGCTGTAATTGTTCACCATTTTGGAAAAGACTGTCCAGCTTATTCATAAGTGTTATGAAAATTGGATAATCCACCCCTTTAAAACTAAACACAGGAATAAAAAAGTTTACATCTTTGCATGCTCTGGAAGATACAGGAGAATTGACAGACTTTGTAGCATTAGCACCATCATAAAGTTCACAGACTAAAATTGTCACTTTGGTGTCAGGGCTATAGGCCATTGAAGCGATTCTTAGGGCCTTCAGATCACTGCGGCCGCAGACCTGTTCTTCCAACGCATATCCGGGCACATTTGTACCACTCAGGGCCTGTTCAATTTCACAGAGCGCCAGCCTAATCTTTATCCATTCTCTCATCCGCAGAGCAGGAGAAAAACTCCCAGGTTTTGCCTGATAAAGGGGTTTGGGGCCACTGTCTGTGAATATCTTTACCGTAGAATCCTCCGGCTGGAATATGTAAGACATATGTCCCTCACTCGTACCCAAAACTCCTTTAAAACATTCTGGAGCTTCACACAGAACTTCCTCAATGCTTTGGTCACTGGGTTCATGACAAGACGCGCATAACATACCGAAAATTGGCGTAGGTGTCATTTTTGTTTAATATTCCGGGGGTTATCATGTACAGTCTTACGTATGTATTGTTCTGGGGCTTTATAAGGCGTCTGCAAAGCCCAACACCCCAGGACATTCGTGTTTCATAGACAACAACCCGGAGGGCAATACAATAGGGGGGACTTACTCTTTGAAATGTTCATTCCCCCCACCCCGTTCCAAACAGGACACTAGACATCAAACATCATGACAACTTCAAAAACAACTCTAAGCCGTGAGAAACAGAAACAGGATGCCCAAACACATGGTCACTTCCTACCCCCCGCCCCCCACCCCACCAGGATGTCCTGACCGGAAGCCCAAACACATGGTCACTTCCTCCCCCCCGCCCCCCACCCCACCAGGATGTCCTGACCGGAAGCCCAAACACATGGTCACTTCCTCCCTACGTGTGCAGGACCCTATGTCCTGCATGCACACGTCATCATGACATAGGGTCATAAATCAACATTTTGACGTGTGACATCTACTTTATTCTCTCTAACATTGTGTTTAATTCATTATGTTTTACTAACATACATTTATAATGAGTAATTAACATTGTGTTTTATTCATTATGTTTTACTAACATACATTTATAATGAGTAATTAACATTGTGTTTTATTCATTATGTTTTACTAACATACATTTATAATGAGTAATTAACATTGTGTTTTATTCATAATGTTTTACTAACATACATTTATAATGAGTAATTAACATTGTGTTTTATTCATAATGTTTTACTAACATACATTTATAATGAGTAATTAACATTGTGTTTTATTCATAATGTTTTACTAACATACATTTATAATGAGTAATTAACATTGTGTTTTATTCATAATGTTTTACTAACATACATTTATAATGAGTAATTAACATTGTGTTTAATTCATTATGTTTTACTAACATACATTTATAATGAGTAATTAACATTGTGTTTTATTCATAATGTTTTACTAACATACATTTATAATGAGTAATTAACATTGTGTTTAATTCATTATGTTTTACTAACATACATTTATAATGAGTAATTAACATTGTGTTTTATTCATTATGTTTAACTAACATACATTTATAATGAGTAATTAACATTGTGTTTAATTCATTATGTTTTACTAACATACATTTATAATGAGTAATTAACATTGTGTTTAATTCATTATGTTTTACTAACATACATTTATAATGAGTAATTAACATTGTGTTTTATTCATTATGTTTTACTAACATACATTTATAATGAGTAATTAACATTGTGTTTTATTCATTATGTTTTACTAACATACATTTATAATGAGTAATTAACATTGTGTTTTATTCATTATGTTTTACTAACATACATTTATAATGAGTAATTAACATTGTGTTTAATTCATTATGTTTTGCTGACATACATTTATAATGAGTAATTAACATTGTGTTTAATTCATTATGAGTTTTCATTCCAGTACACGTGATATTTTGTCTCGGACACTCCGTTTGAATACTCGACCGTAAATGGTATTATTTCAAAAGCAGAATAGGTATTTATTTAGTATTTACAGATGCTCAGAATGAGCAATTGGAAATACATTGTGACTGTTCTCGTCCTTCAGCCTGATATGCCTGGTCTGAGGAGATGGTGGTGTGTGGTCCTTCAGCCTGGTCTGAGGAGATGGTGGTGTGTGGTCCTTCAGCCTGGTCTTAGGAGATGGTGGTGTCTGCTCCTTCAGCCTGGTCTGAGGAGATGGTGGTGTGGTCCTTCAGCCTGGTCTGAGGAGATGGTGGTGTGTGGTCCTTCAGCCTGGTCTGAGGAGATGGTGGTGTCTGCTCCTTCAGCCTGGTCTGAGGAGATGGTGGTGTGGTCCTTCAGCCTGGTCTGAGGAGATGGTGGTGTGTGGTCCTTCAGCCTGGTCTGAGGAGATGGTGGTGTGTAGTCCTTCAGCCTGGTCTGAGGAGATGGTGATGTCTGGGCTTTCAGCCTGGTCTGAGGAGATGGTGGTGTGGTCCTTCAGCCTGGTCTGAGGAGATGGTGGTGTGGTCCTTCAGCCTGGTCTGAGGAGATGGTGATGTCTGGTCCTTCAGCCTGGTCTGAGGAGATGGTGGTGTGTAGTCCTTCAGCCTGATATGCCTGGTCTGAGGAGATGGTGGTGTGTAGTCCTTCAGCCTGGTCTGAGGAGATGGTGGTGTCTGCTCCTTCAGCCTGGTCTGAGGAGATGGTGGTGTCTGCTCCTTCAGCCTGGTCTGAGGAGATGGTGGTGTGGTCCTTCAGCCTGGTCTGAGGAGATGGTGGTGTGGTCCTTCAGCCTGGTCTGAGGAGATGGTGGTGTGGTCCTTCAGCCTGGTCTGAGGAGATGGTGGTGTGTGGTCCTTCAGCTTGGTCTGAGGAGATGGTGGTGTGTGGTCCTTCAGCCTGGTCTGAGGAGATGGTGGTGGCTGGTCCTTCAGCCTGGTCTGAGGAGATGGTGGTGTGTAGTCCTTCAGCCTGGTCTGAGGAGATGGGGGTGTGTGGTCCTTCAGCCTGGTCTGAGGAGATGGTGGTGTGTAGTCCTTCAGCCTGGTCTGAGGAGATGGTGGTGTCTGGTCCTTCTGGAGAACCTGGAGCCCCAAACAGGTACAATCTGTTATTTGAATAAAAGACAATGTCATTGGAAGATTATCCCAAGTGATATTTAATTTTGAAGTGTTGGTACTTTTTTCTGAAAATGTGCAGGCATGGCAGAAGGCTTGTCCTCTGGATAGACTAAGGCAAGGCTTTGTTAAGGGGGGTCTCCAGCATATGGCAGAAGGCTTGTCCTCTGGATAGAATAAGGCAAGGCTTTGTTAAGGGGGTCTCCAGCATATGGCAGAAGGCTTGTCCTCTGGATAGAATAAGGCAAGGCTTTGTTAAGGGGGATCTCCAGCATATGGCAGAAGGCTTGTCCTCTGGGTAGACTAAGGCAAGGCTTTGTTAAGGGGGTCTCCAGCATATGGCAGAAGGCTTGTCCTCTGGATAGAATAAGGCAAGGCTTTGTTAAGGGGGTCTCCAGCATATGGCAGAAGGCTTGTCCTCTGGATAGACTAAGGCAAGGCTTTGTTAAGGGGGTCTCCAGCATATGGCAGAAGGCTTGTCCACTGGATAGACTAAGGCAAGGCTTTGTTAAGGGGGGTCTCCAGCATATGGCAGAAGGCTTGTCCACTGGATAGACTAAGGCAAGGCTATGTTAAGGGGGATCTCCAGCATTTAACAGCATTTAACGCATTTAACAGAAAAGGAGACATGAGGTAGTCACCCAAGTAAGTGTCATGAAGTTTTGATAATGAAACCATTTGGAAAATATGACATCATGTTATGTTCCCAAATGTACTTGTTAAAGGTTTTAGACTAGAGTATGTTATACTGTAACTATAACTAAAATGGTTTTAGACTACAGTATGTTATAACTATAACTAAAATGGTTTTAGACTACAGTATTTTATAACTATAACTAAAATGGTTTTAGACAACAGTATGTTATAACTATAACTAAAATGGTTTTAGACTACAGTATGTTATAACTATAACTAAAATGGTGGCATGAGTTTTACAAAAAGCATCAAATATACAGTACATTTCCAAAAGTATGTGGACACGTGCTCACCGGCCATCTCATTCCAAAATCATGGACATTAACCTTTCTCGCCCCGGGTTCCGCTAGCGGAACACCCACAACATTCCGCTGCCTTCGCAGAGCGCGATCTTCAAAAAATATTTTTTTGAAATATTTAACTTCCACACATTAACAAGTCCAACACAGCAAATGAAAGATAAACATCTTGTGAATCCAGCCAACATGTCCGATTTTTTAAATGTTTTACAGCGAAAACACTATATATATTTATGTTAGCTTAGTGCGGATAATAGGACTAAACATTTTCCACTGAAATACAAAATAACATCATAAATGGTTCTTACTTTTGCTGAGCTTCCATCAGAATCTTGTACAAGGAGTCCTTGGTCCAGAATAATCGTTGTTTGGTTTTAGAATGTCCTCTTCTCCTGTCGAATTAGCAACCTTAGCTAGCCAAGTGGCGCGAAGATGTCCATCTTCACCAAACGCAGAGAACGGAAAACGCCAAAACTCCCGATAAACGTTCAATAATCTGATAAAACTATATTGAAAAAACATACTTTACGATGATATTATCACATGTATCAAATAAAATCAAAGCCGGAGTTATTAGACGTCTATACCGAACGCTTTTCAGAAGCCAATGTCCTTCCAATTTCCTGTGCCTTGCAAGACAAAGGAAATTGGGGTCACGTCATTCCAAGAGCTCTTGTTCGACCTCAGATCAAGCTAGACACCCCATTTCACCTCCCACTGCCTGTTGACATCTAGTGGAAGGCGTATGAAGTGCATGTATATCCATAGATTTCAAGCAATTGAATAGGATGGCCCTGGAACAGAGCCTCGATTTCAGATTTTTCACTTCCTGTCAGGAAGTTTGCTGCAAAATGAGTTCTGTTTTACTCACAGATATAATTCAAACGGTTTTAGAAACTTGAGAGTGTTTTCTATCCAATAGTAATAATAATATGCATATTGTACGATCTAGAATAGAGTACGAGGCCGTTTAAATTGGGCACGATTTTTTCCCAAAGTGAAAATAGCGCCCCCTACACACTTAATATGGAGTTGGTCCAGCCTTTGCTGCCGTAACAGCCTCCACTATTCTTGGAAGGCTTTCCACTAGATATTGGAACATTGCTGCGTGGACTTGCTTCCATTCAGCCACAAGAGCATTAGTGAGGTCGGGTACTGATGTTGGGTGATTAGGCCTGGCTCGCAGTCGGCGTTCCAATTCATCCCAAATGTGTTCGATGGGGTTGAGGTCATGGCTCTGTGCAGGACAGTCAAGTTCTTCCACACCGATCTTGACAAACCATTTCTGTATGGACTTCGCTTTGTGCACTGGGACATTGTCATGCTGAAACAGGAAAGGGCCTTCCCCAAACTGTTGCCACAAAGTTGCCAGCACAGAATCATCTAGAATGTCATTGTATGCTGTAGCGTTACGATTTCCCTTCACTGAAACTAAGGGGCCTGGCACAAACCATGGAAAAACAGCCCCAGACCATTATTCCTCCTCCACCAAACTTTACAGTTTGCACTATACATTGGGGCAGGTAGCGTTCTCCTGGCATCCACCAAACCCAGACGTGTCAGTCGGACTACCAGATGGTGAAGCGTGATTCATCACTCCAGAAAGCACGCTTCAGCACTCGGCTGCCCCATTCTGTGAGTTTGTGTGGCCTACCACTTCATGCTTGAGCCGTTGTTTCTCCAAGATGTTTCCACTTCAAAATAACAGCACTTACAGTTGATCAGGGAATCTCTAGCAGGGCAGAAATGTGATGAACTGACTTTGTGGAAAGGTGGCATCCTATGACGGTGCCACGTTGAAAGTAACTGATCTTTTCAGTAAGGTCATTCTACTGACTATGGAGATTATATGGCTGTGTGCTCGATTTTATACACCTGTCAGCAACGGATGTGGCTGAAATAACCAAATACACAAATTTGAAGGGGTGTCGACATATTTTAGTATTTATGCATATATGTATATATATATATCTTTTTTTTAAGTAACCTTTATTTAACTAAGCAAGTCAGTTTAAGAACAAATTATTTATTACAATGATGGCCTACCAGGGAACAGTGGGTTAACTGCCTTGTTCAGGGGCAGAACAACAGATGTTTACCTTGTCAGCTCCGGTTACTGGTCCAACGCTCTAACCACTAGGTTACCTGCCGCTCCAAAAGTGTAATATAGTGTAATATGCACATACATTTATACTAACTAGAAACAGACGCACATGTCATGGCAACGTTGGTTTACTCAGCGCATACGCAGAAACATATTATCGGGTATAACGGTCGTCTCACGCGGAACTGCGCATGTGCAGGCCGTCAAACCAAAGACACTCCTTCGATATAAAGTATTTTTTAAACTAAAATAATAACCTGTCAGTTTGTCACTTTCACGAAGTTGGAGTAATAACATGTTCAAATACGTAATACATTGGCTCGAATCTAGGTTTTGCCTTTAGATTTCGAGAAAATGTACGACTAAGGAATCATTTTTCACTTATGACTTCTCAAACCCCAAATCACGGCTTTGGTCTACTTCCCACAGTCTGCTTCCCCAGCGGTCCCGGTAGACTCGGGATGTTGCGTCTGGGTTTAGGAATTCTGGTTATGTAATTTCCTCATGAAGTTGAAAGGACTTTTGTAGGCGAATGCACTTACAAAATGAATGTTGAAACTGTGGCGCACATTTCTCGGCAACATTAGAAGTCGGGTAAAAGTATTGATTTGAAGGAAAGACGAGCAGACTCTGGTAAGTCTAGAGGCTACATACAAACTATTATAAAGTTAGTTCGTCTTCAGACATTTAATAGTCCAGAGTAGGTTTGATCTATGATCACTGATCATCATGTGTGTAGTGCTGGGGAGCGCAAGGGAGCACTTTCAATTTGAGAATACACGAAGAAATTATTCTGATCAATTCTAAATAAATTATATTTAATTACCAGGTAAATGGTAACGTTACTGTTACAAAAATATAGCAATTTCTAATAAGATTTTAGGACGGTTAACTGAAGCTGAATAGTAAAAAAACAATTGGAGGATGGATTTTATTCATCTTCTAAAACAGGGCTCTCTGATCCAGTTCCTGGAGAGATACCATCCTGTAGGTTTTCCTTACTATTCAAAACTAGTCACCTGATTAAAATAATTAGTTGGTTTATAACTTAAATCAGGTTAGTTACAACTGGGGTTGGAGTGAAACCCTACTGGAGGGTAGCGCTCCAGGAACAGGGTTGGAGTGAACTGTAATGATAGGCAATTCAATAGGCTACATCTGTCGGTACAAACTTTGAAGAAATTTTGACGTAATTTACATATTTTCTTGCGCTCCCTCACCTAAAAAAAATACACCACTGCTTATCAAGCTGACCGACCTGATGGCCTGGCTACATTCTCTGTCCTGCTACTGGTAGGACTATAACATTATGTGAACTGACCTGAACAGGTTTAGACTGGTCATCTATGATATGTAGGTTATATACAGTACATTCTCTGTCCTGCTACTGGTAGGACTATAACATTATGTGAACTGATCTGAACAGGTTTAGGCTGGTCATCTATGATATGTAGGTTATAGCCGAGGTATAGACCTCGATGTGCATATCACTAACAACCCACTACTATACATTATAACCTAGTCTACTTTACATAATATAACATCTACATATCACTAACAACCCACTACTATACATTATAACCTAGTCTACTTTACATTATATAACATCTACATATCACTAACAACCCACTATTATACATTATAACCTAGTCTACTTTACATTATATAACATCTACATATCACTAACAACCCACTATTATACATTATAACCTAGTCTACTTTACATAATATAACATCTACATATCACTAACAACCCACTACTATACATTATAACCTAGCCTACTTTACATAATATAACATCTACATATAACTAACAACCCACTACTATACATTATAACCTAGTCTACTTTACATAATATAACATCTACATATCACTAACAACCACTACTATACATTATAACCTAGTCTACTTTAGTACTAGTCCTAGTAACTTTCTGAATGGATCAATGATTTCCCCCTCAGATCAATCATGTCCGTTTTAGCCCTTCTGTCGACATTCTCAGACACGTTGAGAAAATAACAGATTGAAAGACAATAAATAGCTTACTGTTAGTGAATACAAATAAGTGTGAGACATGGCCTTGTGTTGCTGTACAGTCTATAACTACCTTAACAAACAGTGACTTATTATTATTATTATTATTATTATTATTGTTGCTGTACTGTCTATAACTACCTTAACAAACAGTGACTTATTATTATTATTATTGTTGCTGTACTGTTTATAACTACCTTAACAAACAGTGACTTATTATTATTATTATTATTATTATTATTATTGCTGTACTGTCTATAACTACCTTAACAAACAGTGACTTATTATTATTATTATTGTTGCTGTACTGTCTATAACTACCTTAACAAACAGTGACTTATTATTATTATTATTATTATTATTATTATTGCTGTACTGTCTATAACTACCTTAACAAATAGTGACTTATTATTATTATTATTGTTGTTGCTGTACTGTCTATAACTACCTTAACAAACAGTGACTTATTATTATTATTATTGTTATTATTATTATTGTTATTATTATTATTGTTATTATTATTATTGTTATTATTATTATTGTTATTATTATTATTGTTGCTGTACTGTCTATAACTACCTTAACAAACAGTGACTTATTATTATTATTGACAGTTACCATGGAGATGAAATGTCAACTACATGTTCATGTGATGCATTAAATCACCTGACTGTTTATATGTCTGTTAGTAAATGTTTTATAAGAGATCATTAATAAATGAGAACAATTGACATTCAAGAATTACTGTTAACCACAACCAACATGCTGGATCTCTGTTTAGGGATCAGTGCTCTAAAATGAGTCTCTCTGGGGAGAGAGAGGAGGGGGGCCCTGCCTCTAAAATGAGTCTCTCTGGGGAGAGAGAGGAGGGGGGCCCTGCCTCTAAAATGAGTCTCTCTGGGGAGAGAGAGGAGGGGGGCCCTGCCTCTAAAATGAGTCTCTCTGGGGAGAGAGAGGAGGGGGGCCCTGCCTCTAAAATGAGTCTCTCTGGGGAGAGAGAGGAGGGGGGTCCTGCCTCTAAAATGAGTCTCTCTGGGGAGAGAAAGGAGGGGGGTCCTGCCTCTAAAATGAGACTCTCTGGGGAACATGACATCAAAGCTAAGAGGTGAGATTACAATTGTGTTTAAAAACTATTGAGTGTTTATTTCCTAAATGCTATTTACACAGTTTTTCACATTTGTTTTTTAATCAGAAATTGTTGTTCTTGGGTACCTTCCATTACTGTCCTCAGATGTTTTATTAGTATATTTTAGATGTGTATGAAATTAGTTTCTTAGCAAAACGCTATATTTCCATTGTTTAGCTGAGATTGAATGTTTGTATCCTGTATATTTGACTCTGATATTTGGTTGTCTCACCTAGCTATCTTAAGATGAATGCACTTATTGTAAATCGCTCTGGATAAGAGCATCTGCTAAATCAGGGGTTCTCAATCCGGGGTCTGTGGAGGTACTGCAGGGGTTCTCAATCCGGGGTCTGTGGAGGTACTGCAGGGGTTCTCAATCCGGGGTCTGTGGAGGTACTGCAGGGGTTCTCAATACGTGGTCTGTGGAGGTACTGCAGGGGTTCTCAATCCGGGGTCTGTGGAGGTACTGCAGGGGTTCCACGGCACCCTGACTGTACTCGTTGCAATGGAAGACATTTGATAGAATTTTCACATGACACAACCACTTTGCCTACACTTAATTATTGACTAATATAATGGAATGCATATTTTTTTAACCAATTCTGATCGTTTTTACAAGCAGAATTTGGACAATATTACCGTTATATCAACACACTCTTCACACCCGTTTAACAACTCTAAATAGCTTTGGCATAGTAGCATCAAGTACCTTGCCAATAATGTTGCCTACAACGTTGCATACAATGTTCATATTCATCCAACACATATTACGCCCTAGATGCCTTCAATTGACCATTTTATAGCCATGCCCAATTTAAGATTATTATTTAACAACGTGATGTTGCGCTCCAAAGGGAGAACTTGAAATAACATGATGTAGATAATTAAATAATCAAAAGAAAAACGTGTTTATTATACACTCTTAGAAAAGAAGGTTCCTTATAGAACCAAAAAGGCTTTTATCACTTCCTTAAAATATGGAACCACTAAAAGTTATATATATTTTTGGGTTCAGTGAAGAAGAACCTCTTGAGTTCTGATCAACGAAAGGTGAATGTTTTGAGGATGTGAACCCAGCAGCCCTCCAGTGGTCAGATCAATTCCGCCTGATTTTTCCAGCGCCCGCCCAGGGATTCGAACCAGCCACCTTTCAACCATAAATCCAATTCCTTTGGGCAAAAACCTGAGTTAATCTTCAGAAATTAACATGATTTAATCTGCCAAAATTAAGACAAAATGGTATCACTTGTTATACATAAATCATTGCCAAAGGCACAAGACATACTGTTGCATGTAGGTCTATATTATTTATAGATTGATCATATAGAAATATAAAACATTATTTTTAACTACTACAAAGCAATTACATGTGGCGCAGGAGCCACTGACTCACTGCATGATTCTATAGTATTATCAAGACACCTGCTGTTAACTCTTAATCCTTATTTTGATGTATGACACTTGTATCTTCATGAAAGTTAAATATTTATATTTCTGTAATTTGAATTTCGCGCTCTGCAATTTCACCAGATGTTGTCGAGGTGTCCCACTAGCGGGATGCCTATCCCAAAGAGGTTTTAACGTGTACACAGTTGAACAGTGAGTTCTCACAAAGTAGCCTTGTTTAACCTTGTTAATAATAAGCTGAGGTCAATGTTCACGGTTAATGCAGACAGGTTTCATTGATAACAATAGTGAAGCTGCCATTGTGATGCAGAACAATGAGCTGGGAATAGAATCTTCAGAAGGAGAGTTGGTGCCACGGTGCTCAATAGAACTAATAGGAGCTGGCAGGGTGATAAATGACCTAAAATAAGGTCTGTTTTTTCACAATTAGCTCACAACTAGGGACATATGGTAATGTTATGAAACTGGGCTCCATGGCGGATGCAATGAACTAGTCATCAGGGGGAAAAAGTAATGTGTCCAGCCTACTTGAGGCACCCCGAAAATAATATTAAAAAGTTTGGTCCTTGGATACAGAGGGGTTAAACACTAAAGTTACCGTCCATCTAGTGAAGAGAGGAGAACCGGACAGAGGTAGCCAGCATCCGTCAACGAGAGAGGGAGAAGCCCTCCACGGGATTTAACAGGTGGAAGAAACAACCGGGGAGCTCCATTGGTCCACAAGAAATGCAGACAGCCGGAAATGATGTAGTGGTAGCTATGGTAACTAGGATGCTGCTGGTATAGTAGCTAGCTAGCTTACCTAGCTGTACCGACTAACTTGGCGAGCTAGCAGGTCTTTCGGCTGACCCTCGTCTCGAGGATGATGACGAATCCAGTGAACCACAAAATGAAACAAGGATAGAGAGTGAAAAGGATCTGGCTACACTCATACTGTCCCTGACTGTAAAGCAAAAAGCAAATTGAACAATAGACTTCGCCGTCTCAACACTGTAGGGAACTCTGAGATCTGGGACCATATCCACAAAGCGTCTCAAAGTAGAAAATTGGTCGTATAAGTGCTGAGAATAAAGACATTTTACACTTATGGGTATACATTAAAGCTATGCATGAAGTCTCTAGTCCCACCTAGTCGGCAGATATTTAGGACACCTCGTGAGCTGTCTTAAGTAGTTAACTTCTTGCTAATCCAGCCGCTGTGTCAGATTTCAAAAAGGCTTTACGGCAAAAGTATACCATGCGATTATCTGAGGACAGCGCCCCGCATACAAAAGCATACAATCATTTTCCAGCCAAGTAGAGGAGTTCCGAAAGTCAGAAATAGCGATAAAATTAATCACTTACCTTTGATGATCTTCATATGGTTGCACTCACAAGACTCCATGTTACACAATAAATGTTTGTTTTTTTCGATAAAGTCCTTCTTTATATCCCCCCCAAAAATTCAATACAAAGGAAAAAGAAGAGGTCTCGCTCCCGGTCTCGCTCCCAGTCACGCGCGAAAAAAGCTCTAGTTCATTCGACCCGACCACTCATGAAATGCTGTCATTCTTCTTCATTTCTCAGAATACAATCCTGAAACATTATCTAAAGACTGTTGACATCTAGTGGAAACCATAGGAACTGCAATCTGGGTCCTATCCACGTATATGGTCGATAGGCTTTCAATGGAAAAACACTCACATCAAAAGAATCACACTTCCTGGATGGATTTTCCTCAGGTTTTCGCCTGCCATATCAGTGTTTTATTATTTAAACAGTTATTTGAACCGTTTTGGAAACTTTAGAGTGTTTTCAATCCAATGCTACCATGCATATGCATATCCTAGCTTCTGGGCCTGAGTAACAGGCAGTTTACTTTGGGCACGCTTTTCATCCAAACTTTTCAATACTGCCCTCGTTCCCTTAAAGGGTCAGGTAACCCAGTTGTGATGCCTGGCGCCATCAAACGTTAAGCATTTGAACCATATTTGTTTTCAGAAAAAGGTATACAATCAAAACAAAACACATGTCCTGTTTTTCAAGATGTGACTGATTTAAACAGCCTGAATACATGTTTTAATGAAGAAATTACACTCTTTTGATGACTTGTTGTTTCTTAATGGCTGCTGGGTAATTTGATATGTATCGAAATGTTCGTTTGTAGGCATCGAATTGAGCGAATGCTGCGCAGGTTCACTGAGTTGCAAACCAAATGGACAGGTCTAGCTCATTGATTTGTAGATCTGATGCAGTTGTTACCTCAGATTATGAGCCTAGCAGGTGTTGTGAATGAGTTATGTAGTACCCACAGAAGGCCACAGGGAGGAGCAAGAGAGCTATAAACCCATACTGTTTTTTGCCTTAAAACCCCTAAACCTAACAATCAATCAAATGTATTTATAAAGCCCTTTTTACATCAGCAGATGTCACAAAGTGCTATACAGAAACTCTAGCCCTACGTATAACCTATTTTAGCCTTAACCCCTAGTCCTAGGTATAACCTATTTTAGCCTTAACCCCTAGTCCTAGGTATAACCTATTTTACCCTCAACCCTAATTCTAGGGCCCTTTTATGATATTTATTATTGCAGGGCAGAACACTTGATTAACAAGCCAAATTAGTTCTATTTTTCAAATGTGTTTTGAACTGGGTGACCTGGAAACCTCTATGTGAAAGTCCAGCAATTGGCTTGGGATAGATGGGGTAGAGACTAGGGCAGGTTTGAGATCTAAGGAATTAACAAGAAAAAACGGTTTATTTCTCAGCTGCCTCACTAATGTCTGTACATTAATTAATAACTTTTAATTGCTAAATATTTCCACTAGATGGCAGCATAAGACCACAAAGAATCAGTTATAGGCTACAAGCAGCAATATGATTGACATAAAATAGCATGCAACCACAGACTATACAGTGGGGCAAAAAAGTATTTAGTCAGCCACCAATTGTGCAAGTTCTCCCACTTAAAAAGATGAGAGAGGCCTGTAATTTTCATCATAGGTACACTTCAACTATGACAGACAAAATGAGAGAAAAAAATCCAGAAAATCACATTGTAGGATTTTTAATGATTTTATTTGCAAATTATGGTGGAAAATAAGTATTTGGTCAATAACAAAAGTTTATCTCAATGCTTTGTTATATACCCTTTGTTGGCAATGACAGAGGTCAAACGTATTCTGTAAGTCTTCACAAGGTTTTCACACACTGTTACTAACAGCCCTGTATATATCAACGATGTCGCTCTTGCTGCGGGTGATTCCCTGATCCACCTCTATGCAGACGACACCATTCTGTATACATCTGGCCCTTCCTTGGACTCTGTGTTAACTAACTATCAACCTCCAAACAAGCTTCAATGCCATACAACATTCCTTCCGTGGCCTCCAACTGCTCTTAAACGCTAGTAAAACTAAATGCATGCTTTTTAACCGATCGCTGCCCGCACCCGCCCGCCCAGCATCACTACTTTGGACGGTTCTGACTTAGAATATGTGGACAACTACAAATACCTAGGTGTCTGACTAGACTGTAAACTCTCCTTCCAGACTCATATTAAGCATCTCCAATCCAAAATTAAATCTAGAATCGGCTTCCTATTTCGCAACAAAGCCTCCTTCACTCACGCTGCCAAATATACCCCCGTAAAACTGACTATCCTACCGATCCTCGACTTCGGCGATGTCATTTACAAAATAGCCTCCAACACTCTACTCAGCAAACTGGATGCAGTCTATCACAGTGCCATCCGTTTTGTCACTAAAGCCCCATATACTACCCACCACTGCGACCTGTATGCTCTCGTCGGCTGGCCCTCGCTACATATCGTCGCCAGACCCACTGGCTCCAGGTCATCTATAAGTCTTTGCTAGGTAAAGCTCTGTCTTATCTCAGCTCACTGGTCACCATAACAACACCCACCCGTAGCACACGTTCCAGCAGGTACTGTATGTCTCACTGGTCATCCCCAAAGCCAACACTTCCTTTGGCCACCTTTCCTTCCAGTTCTCTGCTGCCAATGACTGGAACGAATTACAAAAATCGCTCAAGTTGGAGACTTATGTCTCCCTCACTAACTTTAATATCAGCTATCTGAGCAGCTTACCGATCGCTACAGCTGTACACAGGCCATCTGTAAATCACTCCAGTTTTAATTTGCTAAATTGTAATTACTTCGCTACCATTGCCTATTTATTGCCTTACCTCCTCATGCCATTTCCACACACTGTATATAGACTTTTCTATTGTGTTATTGACTGTACGTCTGTTTACTCCTTGTGTAACTCTGTGTTGTTGTTTGTGTCGCACTGCTTTGCTTTATCTTGGCCAGGTCGCAGTTGTAAATGAGAACTTGTTCAAACTGGCCTACCTGGTTAAATAAAGGTTAAATAAAAAAATTAAATACAATTTTCTAGTCTCTAATTTTATACAATGTAAAAAACACAATTTCATATTTTGCTCCATGAGACCGAATCGAGCCGTTCAGTCACATTTGAGAGTGAGGTAGATATATAGCATTTTGCAAAAAAAAACATTTGTCTCTCTGAAATGAAACCATCAAGTGATAGATTTTAAACAAATACATGTCTGTTATTGAAGCCATGATTAGATAGTGAACAAACACACCAATCTCTTTTATATTTTCTTTAAACAATAACATTTCATTTACCAACATTTCTGAAAAGTGATGTATAGCATTTTGGAATGAATCACTTCTTATGTTTCCCCATCTGAGCTCAGAGTAGATGAGAGATGTAATGTTTGTCTCTGTTGTGTTGAAGTCCAATCAATCAGGAGAGACCAGCCTCCCCTGAACCCAGCTGTGTGTCCATGAAGAGTGACTGGTCTATGGATCTACCTATACAGTTTAGAGAGGGAGACTTTTCTACTGAACAAAGGTAAGAAGAACTCATGGGTCATGGTCAGTGAGTTAAACAACACTATCTCTAGTCATTTCTCCTCTCCCATTTTCCCATTTATTTTTGTTGTTTTCATAATCTGTAGGCTAATCCTTTTGTCAATTTTCATAGTCCTAAAACAATATTAAACAAACACCACATTCCCTCTGTATGTATGTGTGTGTGTGTTTGTGTGTGTGTTCGTGCGTGTGTGTACTCCCTGGATGAGGAGAAGTAATCTCTATCCTGATTGTCTCGTCACTTTTACACTTACCTACATGTACATTATTACCTCAACTACCTGGTACCCTGCACATTGACTCAGTACTGGTACTCCTTATAGTCTCATTATTACCTCAACTACCTGGTACCCTGCACATTGACTCAGTACTGGTACTCATTATAGTCTCATTATTACCTAAACTACCTGGTACCCTGCACATTGACTCAGTACTGGTACTCCTTATAGTCTCATTATTACCTCAACTACCTGGTACCCCTGCACATTGACTCAGTACTGGTACTCCTTATAGTCTCATTAGTACTTCAACTACCTGGTACCCTGCACATTGACTCAGTACTGGTACTCCTTATAGTCTCATTACTACCTCAACTACCTGGTACCCCTGCACATTGACTCAGTACTGGTACTCCTTATAGTCTCATTATTACCTCAACTACCTGGTACCCCTGCACATTGACTCAGTACTGGTATTCCTTATAGTCTCATTATTACCTCAACTACCTGGTACCCCTGCACATTGACTCAGTACTGGTACTCCTTATAGCCTCATTATTACCTCAACTACCTGGTACCCCTGCACATTGACTCAGTACTGGTACTCCTTATAGCCTCATTATTACCTCAACTACCTGGTACCCCTGCACATTGACTCAGTACTGGTACTCCTTATAGTCTCATTATTACCTCAACTACCTGGTACCCTGCACATTGACTCAGTACTGGTACTCCTTATAGTCTCATTACTACCTCAACTACCTGGTACCCTGCACATTGACTCAGTACTGGTACTCCTTATAGCCTCATTATTACCTCAACTACCTGGTACGCCTGCACATTGACTCAGTACTGGTACTCCTTATAGTCTCATTATTACCTCAACTACCTGGTACCCCTGCACATTGACTCAGTACTGGTACTCCTTATAGTCTCATTATTACCTCAACTACCTGGTACCCCTGCACATTGACTCAGTACTGGTACTCCTTATTGTTATTTTATTTGAAGTAAGCATTTCACAGTAGTGTAATTTTTTTGTACTTTTAGCTGCATTGTTGGGAAAGAGCTCATAAGCATTTCACAGTAAAGTGTACACCTGTTGAACTCGGCGCATGTGAGAAATACAATTTGATCTGATTTGAAGCTCATTGGCAGAAACAGGTCGTTGGGTGTAATGGTCGTCTCGTGCTGAAGAGATCATGTTAGGATGTTGAAGCACGGTGGCTAGAAAAACTCCCTAGAAAGGCCTCAGGAGTACCTCAGGAGTAAATGTCAGTTGGCTTTTCATAGCCGAGCATCCAGAGGTTGATGTCACGACTTCCGCCGAAGTCGGTCCCTCTCCTTGTTCGGGCAGGGTTCGGCGGTCGACGTCACCGGTCTTTTAGCCATTGCCGATCCACTTTTCATTTTCCATTTGTTCTGTCTTGTCTTCCCACACACCTGGTTTCAATTCCCTCGTTACATATTGTGTATTTAACCCTCTGTTCCCCCCATATCCTTGTCCAGAATTGTTTATTGTAGTGCTTGTGCACATGATGATGCTGGTGTGTAACGGGTTTTGTTTACCCATTCATTTATTGTTCTGTTTACGGTGGTTTTATTTATTGATCTACGTCGTTGTAAATCAGTTTTTGCTCTCCTGCGCCTGACTTCTCTGCCGCCAGTACGCACCACTTACAGGTGGAGAGAGAGAGAGAGAGAGAGAGAGAGAGAGAGAGAGAGAGAGAGAGAGAGAGAGACAGAGAGAGAGAGAGAGAGAGAGAGAGAGAGAGAGAGAGAGAGAGAGAGAGAGAGAGAGAGAGAGAGAGAGAGAGAGAGAGAGAGAGAGAGAGAGAGAGAGAGAGAGAGAGAGAGAGAGAGAGAGAGAGAGAGAGAGAGAGAGAGAAGGTTCGGGACAAGGTATCACGTCCGGTGAACAGGTCAGAGTTCATATCCTCAGTCAGACCAGCAGAAACTGGATCAGCAGCACTACAAGGTATCAGGTCTGGTGGATCATGTATCAGTACTGATAGGATCTAAAGAAAGGGAGCGCTGCTCTCAGATCAGTTTTCTCCATTCAAATCTTTCCTTAATGTAAGAATATTTTGAAGATAAATACACAACGCAGAGTTTGAGAGGACGAGAGTACTAGAGTACTAGAGTACTAGAGGACTAGAGGACTAGAGTACTAGAGTACTAGAGGACTGGAGTACTAGAGTACTAGAGTACTAGAGGACTAGAGTACTAGAGGACTAGAGGACTGGAGTACTAGAGTACTAGAGTACTAGAGGACTAGAGTACTAGAGGACTAGAGTACTAAAGGTCAATAGTGAATTGTAAATAGGAGTTGGGTTTCAGTTCAACATCTGTTAGAATCTGTGGAATGTCCTGAACTCAGAGCGACGTGTGCTACGTGGGCCACGGTGTCATTGGTCTGCACATTGAGTCGAGAGCAGGATACTTGTTAAACAGCCATTGGCCAAGTTGTCCTGCAAGGACTTCTGATTGGTCAACCCCAGGCTAGGGTGGGGGGGGGGGGGGTTATAAATGGCATCCTGTTCCTTTGTTCGGTGGGGAATAGCTGAGGACAGTGGACTTCTGATTGGTCAACCCCAGGCTAGGGTGGGGGGGGGGGGGGGGTTATAAATGGCATCCTGTTCCTTTGTTCGGTGGGGAATAGCTGAGGACAGTGGACTTCTGATTGGTCAACCCCAGGCTAGGGTGAGGGGTTATAAATGCATCCTGTTCCTTTGTTCGGTGGTGAAAAGCTGAGGACAGGGGACTTCTGATTGGTCAACCCCAGGCTTGGGTGGGCGGGTTATAAATAACATCCTGTTCCTTTGTTCGGTGGAGAAAAGCTGAGGACAGGGGACTTCTGATTGGTCAACCCCAGGCTAGGGTGGGGGGTTATAAATAACATCCTGTTCCTTTGTTCAGGGGAGAAAAGCTGAGGACAGGGGACTTCTGATTGGTCAACCCCAGGCTAGGGTGGGGGGTTATAAATAGCATCCTGTTCCTTTGTTCAGGGGAGAAAAGCTGAGGACAGGGGACTTCTGATTGGTCAACCCCAGGCTAGGGTGGGGGGTTATAAATAACATCCTGTTCCTTTGTTCAGGGGAGAAAAGCTGAGGACAGGGGAGACTGAACATCTGAACATCTACCTCCCAGCTTAACATCTTGATTTGTCCTCTCTGAATAAACCTATTTTTATTCCCCTGATTTGCTTTGGAGTTTGTTTTATTGAAGAATAACATAAATTGTTAACATTAACATTATAATTAGTTCACAATACTGACCACAGATCAGCTTCTATTAGCACCTATGGCTGCAGATATTGAGGCGGCTAATTCTAATGCTGACACATAAAACATCTCAGATTTAGCACGTCATTGCGCACATGTTATAAAATATATTGAGAAAAATTACAGACAGTAGCTTACAAGTAGCAAAATAGAACTCAATATATTGAACATGGAATATATTTCAATATGATTGAAAGAGGCCTAAAGCCTAATGTTTATATTTTAATGCAGTCATCTTGGTTTTCATATAAAGAAAATGTGTTTACATCCCTCGTTTGAATCAATTGTCAACTTTGTATTTGTAGTCAACTTTCTGAATTTGTCCGTGGTCACAGAGAGACGGATAAACCATGTGATTCTATATTTAGATGAGATCTTCTGTGTATAAAGTCACGTGGAAGAACATCTAACGACTCACTCAGCTGTTCTACCAGTGGTCTGAGACAGGTGTTAGATTACTCAGCTGTTCTAGTGGTCTGAGGCAGGTGGTAGATTACTCAGCTGTTCTAGTGGTCTGAGGCAGGTGTTAGATTACTCAGCTGTTCTAGTGGTCTGAGGCAGGTGGTAGATTACTCAGCTGTTCTAGTGGTCTGAGGCAGGTGTTAGATTACTCAGCTGTTCTAGTGGTCTGAGGCAGGTGTTAGATTACTCAGCTGTTCTAGTGGTCTGAGGCAGGTGTTAGATTACTCAGCTGTTCTAGTGGTCTGAGGCAGGTGGTAGATTACTCAGCTGTTCTAGTGGTCTGAGGCAGGTGTTAGATTACTCAGCTGTTCTAGTGGTCTGAGGCAGGTGTTAGATTACTCAGCTGTTCTAGTGGTCTGAGGCAGGTGTTAGATTACTCAGCTGTTCTAGTGGTCTGAGGCAGGTGGTAGATTACTCAGCTGTTCTAGTGGTCTGAGGCAGGTGTTAGATTACTCAGCTGTTCTAGTGGTCTGAGGCAGGTGTTAGATTACTCAGCTGTTCTAGTGGTCTGAGGCAGGTGGTAGATTACTCAGCTGTTCTAGTGGTCTGAGACAGGTGGTAGATTACTCAGCTATTCTAGTGGTCTGAGGCAGGTGGTAGATTACTCAGCTGTTCTAGTGGTCGTAGGAGCATCGTTAAATCTCTGAGCTGTGGTCCAGAAGACTTCTTAACAGCTTCTACCCCAAAGCCATAAGACTCCTGAATAGGTAATCAAAGGGCTACCCAGACCCCTTTTTTACTCTGCTGCTACTCTCTGTTTATTATCTATGCATAGCCACTTTAACTCTACCTACATGTACATATTACCACAATTACCTCGACTAACCAGTGCCCGAACACATTGACTCTGTACCGGTACCCCCTGTATATAGCCTCCACATTGACTCTGTACCGGTACCCCCTGTATATAGCCTCCACATTGACTCTGTACCGGAACCCCCTGTATATAGCCTCCACATTGACTCTGTAACAGTACCCCCTGTATATAGCCTCGCTATTGTTATTTTACTGCTGCTGTTGAATAATGTGTTACATTTATTTTCTATTTTTTACTTATCTGTTTTTTACTCAACTTTTTTTTAACTTCTTAAAGCATTGCTGGTTAAGGGCTTGTAAGTAAGGCTTTCCC
Source organism: Salvelinus namaycush (assembly GCF_016432855.1). NCBI lineage: Eukaryota > Metazoa > Chordata > Actinopteri > Salmoniformes > Salmonidae > Salvelinus > Salvelinus namaycush. Next base: position 27,454 of record NW_024059686.1, read on the forward strand.
TGTAAGGTTTACACCTGTTGTATTTGGAGCGTGACAAATAAAATTAGATTTGATTAGATTTTAATTACTGTACACGTGATATTTTGCCACGGACACGTTTGATTTCTCGATTGGAAGTGGTATTATTTCAAATGCAGAATAGGTATTTATTTAGTATTTACAGATGCTCAAAAGGAGCCATTTGAAATGCATTGTGACTGTGCTCGTCCTTCAGCTTGATATGCCTGGTCTGAGGCTCACTACCGAGTTTGGAACTCAATAGTTACAACCGAGGACAGACGTGCTTCAGCCCTCAGCAGCCCCGCTCTGTGAGCTTGTGTGGCCTACCACTTTGCGCCTGAGCCGTTGTTTCTCCTATAGATGTTTCAACTTGACAATAACAGCATTTACAGTTGACTGGGGAATCTCTAGCAGGGCAGAAATGTGCTGAACTGACTTTGTGGAAAGGTGGCATCCTATGACTGTGCCACGTTGAAAGTCACTGAGATTTTCAGTAAGGCCATTCTACTGGTAATGTTTTTCCTATGGAGATTGCATGGCTGTGTGCTCGATTTTATACACCTGTCAGCAGCAGGTGTGGCTGAAATAGCCGAATCCACAAATTTAAAGGGGTGTCCACATACTTTAGTTTTTTAAATTTAGTTTACTTTAAAAAAAAAAATTTAAATAAATGTAAGTAACACTTTTAACTAGGCAAGTCGGTTAATTAAGAACAAATTATTTATTACAATGACAGTCTACCGGGGAACAGTGGGTTAACTGCCTTGTTCAGGGGCAGAACGACAGATGTTTACCGTGTCAGCTCTGGTTACTGGCCCAACGCTCTAACCACTAGGCTACCTGCCGCTCCAAAAGTGTAATATAGTGTTATGTGCACATTGTTAATGTTGATGAAAGTTACTAGAAGAGTGAGACAAAGTTGAGACGCTAGACCAGGTGGATAAGGTATGATATTTAAGGCAGTTTATTAAGTTGTAAAGATATCTGACAACACGTGCACGGGCTCGTCCATTTAGCTCAGAGGGATCTAGCAGGAGGAGCCCCGACTCATATTGTGCAATACATTTTATACAGTGAAATGACGTAGGTTGATTCTAGTAGTTCTGCTCTCCTGACTGGTCGCTGTGAGTGGAGGGCGGTCCCCTTCAGGCTGATATCAATGTTCCATTGGTTCTCAGTAGTGTTCTTTGTCCTTGGAACTCCCGCCTGAAACAGGGGTTTGTGTGTGTGTGTGTGCATGCGCGTGCTCGTTTAGTGCCCTGCCTGTCTGGGTTGTTTCTGCAATGACAAGATGTTGATGCAGACACCAGCAGCTGGCGCCTGAGGTCAGAGCGCCCCCCTGAGGTCAGAGCGCCCCCCTGAGGTCAGAGCGCCCCCCTGAGGTCAGAGCGCCCCCCTGAGGTCAGAGCGCCCCCCTGAGGTCAGAGCGCCCCCCTGAGGTCAGAGCGCCCCCCTGCCTTATCAGTGCTCATAAATGGTCTGTCAGCCATCTGTCTCTGTGTGTGTGGGAATGCGGTTAGTATCTGTTAAAAGCAGAACGTGATTAGCTGTGGGGTGTAGCAAAGTGTCACAACCACGTCTGCTTTAATAATGAAGGCATTATAACAATATTATAGCTAAGTGTTAAGGTCAATAAAAACATCATTTATTACAACATACATTTATACTAACTAGACCCATATACCCATCGCCAGCAGCCTACCACCCTGCATACCACTGCTGGCTTGCTTCTGAAGCTAAGCAGGGTTGGTCCTGGTCAGTCCCTGGATGGGAGACCAGGTGCTGCTGGAAGTGGTGTTGGAGGGCCAGTAGGAGGCACTCTTTCCTCTGGTCTAAACAAAGATCCCAATGCCCCAGGGCAGTGATTGGGGACACTGCTCTGTGTAGGGTGCCGTCTTTCGGATGGGACGTTAAACGGGTGTCCTGACTCTCTGAGGTCATTAAAGATCCCATGGCACTTATCGTAAGAGTAGGGGTGTTAACCCCGGTGTCCTGGCTAAATTCCCAATCTGGCCCTCAACCATCACGGTCACCTAATAATCCCCAGTTTACAATTGGCTCATTCATCCCCCTCTCCCCTGTAACTATTCCCCAGGTCGTTGCTGCAAATGAGAACGTGTTCTCAGTCAACTTACCTGGTAAAATAATGGTAAAATAAATAAATAAATAAATATCATGTCAACGTTGGTTTGCTAAACTCATGCGCAGAAACACACCATCGGGTCTAACGGTCATCTCACGCCGAACTGCGCATGTGCTGTCCGTTAAAGGCACTCCTTCGACAACAAGTATTTTTGACTCAAATAATAACGTGTCAGTTTGTCACTTTCACGAAGTTGGAGTAATAACATGTTCAAATACTTAATACATTGGCTCGAATCTAGGTTTTGCCTTTAGATTTCGAGAAAATGTACGACTAAGGAATCATTTTTCACTTATGACTTCTCAAACACCAAATCCCGACATCGTTCTACTTACTAGAGTCTGCTTCCCAGCGGTCCCGGTAGACTCGGGATGTTGCGTCTGGGTTTAGGAATTCTGGAATTCAGAAATGTGCTGAACTGACTTTGTGGAAAGGTGGCATCCTATGACGGTGCCACGTTGAAAGTAACTGATCTTTTCAGTAAGGTCATTCTACTGACTATGGAGATTATATGGCTGTGTGCTCGGTTTTATACACCTGTCAGCAACGGATGTGGCTGAAATAACCAAATCCACAAATTTGAAGGGGTGTCGACATACTTTAGTATTTATGCATATATGTATATATATATCTTTTTTTTAAGTAACCTTTATTTAACTAAGCAAGTCAGTTTAAGAACAAATTATTTATTACAATGATGGCCTACCAGGGAACAGTGGGTTAACTGCCTTGTTCAGGGGCAGAACAACAGATGTTTACCGTGTCAGCTCCGGTTACTGGTCCAACGCTCTAACCACTAGGTTACCTGCCGCTCCAAAAGTGTAATATAGTGTAATATGCACATACATTTATACTAACTAGAAACAGACGCACATGTCATGGCAACGTTGGTTTACTCAGCGCATGCGCAGAAACACATTATCGGGTATAACGGTCGTCTCACGCCGAACTGCGCATGTGCAGGCCGTCATACCAAAGACACTCCTTCGATATAAAGTATTTTTTAACTAAAATAATAACCTGTCAGTTTGTCACTTTCACGAAGTTGGAGTAATAACATGTTCAAATACTTAATACATTGGCTCGAATCTAGGTTTTGCCTTTAGATTTCGAGAAAATGTACGACTAAGGAATCATTTTTCACTTATGACTTCTCAAACCCCAAATCACGGCTTTGGTCTACTTCCCACAGTCTGCTTCCCCAGCGGTCCCGGTAGACTCGGGATATTGCGTCTCTGGGTTTAGGAATTCTGGTTATGTAATTTCCTCATGAAGTTGAAAGGACTTTTGTAGGCGAATGCACTTACAAAATGAATGTTGAAACTGTGGCGCACATTTCTCGGCAACATTAGAAGTCGGGTAAAAGTATTGATTTGAAGGAAAGACGAGCAGACTCTGGTAAGTCTATAGGCTACATACAAACTATTATAAAGTTAGTTCGTCTTCAGACATTTAACAGTCCAGAGTAGGTTTGATCTATGATCACTGATCATCATGTGTGTAGTGCTGGGGAGCGCGAGGGAGCAATTTCAATTTGAGAATACACGAAGAAATAATTCTGATCAATTCTAAATAAATTATATTTAATGACCAGGTAAATGGTAACGTTACTGTTACAAAAATATAGCAATTTCTAATAAGATTTTAGGACGGTTAGCTGAAGCTGAATAGTAAAAAAACAATTGGAGGATGGATTTTATTCATCTTCTGAAACAGGGCTCTCTGATCCAGTTCCTGGAGAGATACCATCCTGTAGGTTTTCACTACTATTCAAAACTAGTCACCTGATTAAAATAATTAGTTGGTTTATAACTTAAATCAGGTTAGTTACAACTGGGGTTGGAGTGAAACCCTACCGGAGGGTAGAGCTCCAGGAACAGGGTTGGAGTGAAACCCTACCGGAGGGTAGAGCTCCAGGAACAGGGTTGGAGAGAAACCCTACCGGAGGGTAGCGCTCCAGGAACAGGGTTGGAGTGAAACCCTACCGGAGGGTAGAGCTCCAGGAACAGGGTTGTAGTGAAACCCTACCGGAGGGTAGAGCTCCAGGAACAGGGTTGGAGTGAAACCCTACCGGAGGGTAGAGCTCCAGGAACAGGGTTGGAGTGAAACCCTACCGGAGGGTAGCGCTCCAGGAACAGGGTTGTAGTGAAACCCTACCGGAGGGTAGAGCTCCAGGAACAGGGTTGGAGTGAAACCCTACCGGAGGGTAGCGCTCCAGGAACAGGGTTGTAGTGAAACCCTACCGGAGGGTAGAGCTCCAGGAACAGGGTTGGAGTGAAACCCTACCGGAGGGTAGAGCTCCAGGAACAGGGTTGGAGAGCCCTGTAATGATAGGCTATTCAATAGACTACATCTGTCAGTATGTATGTCAGTACAAACTTTGATTGAAGACATTTTGACGTCATTTAGATTGCATGGCTGTCTGTTCGCCAATAACATTATGTGAACTGACCTGAACAGGTTTAGACTGGTCATCTATGATATGTAGGTTATATACAGTACATTCTCTGTCCTGCTACTGGTAGGACTATAACATTATGTGAACTGATCTGAACAGGTTTAGACTGGTCATCTATGATATGTAGGTTATATACAGTACATTCTCTGTCCTGCTACTGGTAGGACTATAACATTATGTGAACTGACCTGAACAGGTTTAGCCTGGTCATCTATGATATGTAGGTTATATACAGTACATTCTCTGTCCTGCTACTGGTAGGCCTATAACATTATGTGAACTGATCTGAACAGGTTTAGACTGGTCATCTATTATATGTAGGCTATATACAGTACATTCTCTGTTCTGCTACTGGTAGGCCTATAACATTATGTGAACTGATCTGAACAGGTTTAGACTGGTCATCTATGATATGTAGGCTATAGGCTATCTGCATATCACTAACA